>NW_015664702.1:555631-565291 GCF_001515625.1 Sinocyclocheilus rhinocerous
GAGAGAGAGAGAGAGAGAGAGAGAGAGAGAGAGAGAAAGAGAGGATTGCTACTTTCTCTCCGCTGATAGAAACACACAGCAGAAGTTGAGAGCGCGCCGCTCCGGATCTCTTCTGGTTTCGCTGTTCTAATCACACGCGCGTTCGTTCTGAGCGGATCCGTCGGAGAATTCTGCTATGAGCCGGATGCGACAGAAAGCGTGATTGATCATTGATGAGCGATTGAATGATTGAAACATTTGTCTACCTGCAGCTGGAGACGCCGGTGCGCTGAGCGCGTCTTGCGGGTTTTGCGCTTTTACGCATCGGCTGGATTTGCGCACAGGAGGGATGTTGAAGACACCTGTCGTGGTTTTCACTTCTTTATCGCTGCTATTGTCGCTGTCATGTGCTGGAGATGTAAAATCGCGCAGCTGCAGCGATGTGCTCCAGGCGTTCACGACCAAAGGCTTCAGTCTCCATAATGTGCCACATCAGGAGATATCAGGTGAGGACGAGGTGCCAACATCGTGCCACATCACAAACTCGGGCGAAAAGCGCATTTCTGCTTACATTTCAGTTAGACTCGGGCGGAGAACAGCCCGTGCTCATGCTTCAAGTCCTATTGATCGTTAATAGGCTTGATCAATGCTGATTTGCGGATGATTTACATGTATTGAACGAGAAAATCTGAGCTCAATAATTCGGGGATTTGGTGACTTGATCTTTAAAAAGTTTTACTACCACAGTTGTCTTCAGTATCTATGGATATATAGACAGCGTTAGGTCGTTTAGCTTATGCATGTTATTGAACAGATATTGGGCATAATTTGTGTGCTTAATTGTTAAACCTATGCATTTGAGTATGCACGACTTGGAGAAGTTGAAAAAGTCTCAACCTTTCCCATATATACCTACTTAAAAAAATTACATTTTGTATTATTATTTAAACTGTAAATGCAAATCCATATACATAGCTCAAAACGAGCAATTTTGAGGCCAAACTACATTTGCATTCAGCTTAAAAAGTAAGTGCAATTTTAAGTTCCATTTATTTAACTTTTGTAAAACTTTCTGCACGTTAACATGCAGAAATCTTGTAAAATGAATACAGATCCAAATGAGCAAAACCAAGATTTTCTTCTGAAATTGACTGAAAATGTTACTGAAAACCACACAAGAAAGACAAACCTACAGGTTTTCTTCGGTAACACAGTACCATCAGCCATCTTCATTAATGCAACTTTTTCACACACTCACAAAAAAATGACCAGTTGTTTGTAAATCTGTGCATTATGATGCAACTCATAAACTCTTGACAGAGATTTACCCACATTGTAAGAGTTTTGCAGCTCTGTCTCCAATTAAAGCCCACTGGTGCAATATCAACAGCCCCAGTAGGTGGCCCTACTCACTCAATAGGATGAGCCTCTGTTTAGCATTGGATTTATGGAGTCCTTAAGGCCATAGTGTAGCTTTAATTCATACTCCATGCTGTGGCATATATAGGCTTTTTTCTCTTTGTTATCTGTTGTGAAGTAATCACATTTGAGGGCTTCACCAGTAAAAGCAGATTACCGCGGTAGGGACATAATGCAGAAGACGAACGAATGTTTGAAAGGATAAGATAATGTAGTCATAATGTGTTTGATCCCACAGTACAGTTGCATTTGGCTTAAAATGACATTTGTTGCTCGTCCTGATGGCAGGCGCAGCCGGATGTTGTATGGTTGTGATGATGATGTTTGATTTTTGTGAAGTCCTTTTCAAATAAATTAAACATGCACATTGATTTTGGCAAAAGTTTGGCGGTGAATAATGCAGGAACGCTGGAATATTGGGGACTTAGAAGCACTGAAATGGACCTGCAGGATGTGTGTACAAGCAGTGTTTTGTGCATTTCTAAAATAAGATTATGTTGTCTTTTCCCTGTGGTCTCAGCTGTGAGCATGTTGTCTTATGGTCGTTCTCCAAGGGCTCAATCCCCGTGAGCATCTGGTGTGAATGTCTGCTGCCTGTTGATGTTGGTCCACGTCTATGTACAGTATATACAGTATGTATTCCTGCTGTTGTATATTGAGCCATAATATAATAGCATGCAATAGCGTATGCAAGAATATATATGCAATGCAAATGCAAATCAGTTTAGTGCTGACAAAAGCGATGGCCTTAAATTCAATAGGTTTTTCTTGTGTAAGTAACCTGAAGTTGACTGCAGTAACTGTTGAACCTGTGTGTGTGTGTGTGTGTGTGTGTGATAAATTAAACATGCACATTGATTTTGGCAAAAGTTTGGCGGTGAATAATGCAGGAACGCTGGAATATTGGGGACTTAGAAGCACTGAAATGGACCTGCAGGATGTGTGTACAAGCAGTGTTTTGTGCATTTCTAAAATAAGATTATGTTGTCTTTTCCCTGTGGTCTCAGCTGTGAGCATGTTGTCTTATGGTCGTTCTCCAAGGGCTCAATCCCCGTGAGCATCTGGTGTGAATGTCTGCTGCCTGTTGATGTTGGTCCACGTCTATGTACAGTATATACAGTATGTATTCCTGCTGTTGTATATTGAGCCATAATATAATAGCATGCAATAGCGTATGCAAGAATATATATGCAATGCAAATGCAAATCAGTTTAGTGCTGACAAAAGCGATGGCCTTAAATTCAATAGGTTTTTCTTGTGTAAGTAACCTGAAGTTGACTGCAGTAACTGTTGAACCTGTGTGTGTGTGTGTGTGTGTGTGTGTGCGCGTGTGTGGCGTGCACTGAAGAAATGTTTGTGTGGGATTCAATTCGAAACAGTTTCTCTCAGAAATTGCTAGTATATTTCATACATACAGTAATTGCAAAGGAACGGGGTTAGAGTAGAAAGACTGAAATAGTATTTCCTTGTAAAACATACTATACTCCAGTGATCTTTATTTACAACTTCAAAATATTTTTTTTTTACAGTGTAGGTTGGATATAAAGCCAGACAATTTTTTTTGACACTGAAGTCTAAATGTCATTGCATTAGATATACGAAATACCAAAGCAAGTGTATTTTATTTGAGTGATGAACATGAGGAAAACTGGCTTCATACATGCACTAAAATCTTTGAGCAAAAATGACTCATGATTGGACAAAACGTCCTGCTTAAACCAGGTTTGACCACTAAGCTTAAGATGAGGGGTTTTTGGCACATGCCAGGCTTGGAGACCATGCGACTGATCAACTAAACCAGCTGAACAACTTAGCTAGACTTAACCAGTTTCAGCTTGAAAGGATGAAATTATTATGTTACATTCAGAGAAAGGCACATCAAGATTCATTTGTGTGTTTAACTGTAAAACATGCATATTTTAGCATGCACTTGGATGTTGTACTTAGATAAATTGAAGATGTCTCAATCTTATAGACCATATCAGCTTTTATTTGCAGATGATATCCATGCAAACTGCAATCACATATAGTAAACCATTATATAAACAGCTCAAAAATGAAAAAAAAAAAAAAAAAAAGACAAAAACTACAATTGCATTGTTTAAATATAAATATAATGCAACATTCCAAAGCAAGTGCATTTTGTTTGGATGAAAAACAGTTCATGCACTTTTGTTCATAGTGAATGTAATGAACTTCATACATGCACTAAATATCATTGAGCAAAATACACTGACAAAAAATGACTCATGCTTGGACAAAACGTCCTGCTTAAACCAGTCGAAGGTAGTTTGTTGGTCTCAGCTGAACAGTAAGATGTGTCAGCTGGTCTAATTTAGATGGTTAACATAAGGTTATGAACAAACATTCTTCCAGTACCATTAATAGACCGTTCGTTCAAAGTTATCCAGTCTTTAATAACTTTCTCAAAATGTTAGCACAACAACAGTATTTATACATCATACATGGAAAGTTTTTTAAGACAGTTTAGTTGGATGTTCGTCTAATGTTTTACGTTACTAGTATCAGATGGTTTAGAAATCATACAAAAGTAACATTCCCATAATATTTTCAAAATAATAAACTGGAACGTTCCCTTAATGTTGTCTTTACATTTACATTTACATTTAGTCATTTTGCAGACGCTTTTATGCAAAGCGACTTACAATTGGGGAATACATAAAGCGATTCATCTTAAAGAGGCAAACAGTCACAGGAAGTGCTCGCAATACCAAGTTACAGGCATTGTTTAAATCAGTACAAGCTAGAAAGGGAAGGAATAAATAAAGAGAAAGACAGTTTCTTTTTTTTTTTTATAATTTTTTTTTAAATCTTTAAATTCACATAACCAAGAAAAAAGAAAAGAAAAAAAAACCTTGGAACATATTTTTGTTAGCCAGGATTGAACCTTATGAAAGTTTATATGTAGCTCAAAAATTAACAATTTTGAGACCAACACATTAGATTCAGTTTAAAAAGATGTATTAATATAAATATAATACAAAATACCAAAGCAAATAGTTTTTGTTTGAAATGAAAGATAGCTCAAGCACTTTTGTTCATAGTTAATGTGATGTTAATGTGAACTTCATACTCTACATCCACTACAAATGACCAAAACACCAGCTGATTCCAACATATTGAGCACAAATGTAGGGACTTTCGCACCGTGTAGTTCTAGGAATTAGCCAGCAGGGTGGTTCCTAGAAACCCAGAGAACCAATTTCCAACTCTTTATTTTTACATGGCTTTCAGACCCTGTTCTGAAGAGGGGCTTCTGCACCGGAGGAACCTTTTCATAGTTCTTAGAACTACTGGCGGAAGTACCCGCTTTTTGGCGTTTTTGCACTGGATCTTTGTTTCCAGTTTGGGGGAACTAAATTAGCGCTTGCTTCATAGTAGGGTCTAAAACAGTTCTATAGGAACTACCAGTGACGTAAATGCACGCTGATTTTCCAAACGCGCACGAAACAGGAACTATGGAAATGTTCGTCCGGTGTAAAAGACCCTTTTGTAAGCTGGTCTCATTTAGAGGGGGTTTGGCACTTGTATGTGGTCGATCAACTAAACCAGATTTGCTTTAGAGACTTTTAAACAGTTTTCAGCTGGAAAAGATGAAATGATATCTAAGAAAAGCAGTAGCTCATGATCTTTTGTCTGCAGAGATGATATTTGGTGTAATTATTTTACTATGTAATGCAATGACATTTACACAGTTTTTAGTGCGATGTATGTTATCTGAACATACGTTTGTGAAGAGTTCATCTTATTTGGCAGCTGTTTGTCCAGTGCTTTTCCTATCATTTCTCTCATCCAGTCATTGATACTGGTTTTGTATGCAGTTACGTTATTATTCAGAAATGAGCTACAGGAGTGAAATCACCCTAACATGAGCATCAACCTTTGGAGTTCAAAATATAAAGATTTATAAAACAAAAACCAACAGCATTAGTTGTACTTGACGTGCATTTACACAGTTTTAGGGTAAGTCGTTGATTTCAGAGCACGCTTAATTTGAAACAGACATATGTGGGAATATTATATCAAAGTTTGAGACACTTAGAGCAAACTAAACGCAGAGATTCAAACAAAATAAGTTAAATCACTCCCCGCTCTACAGTATATCAATGTCACATCAGGCTCATGGGTGTGTGAGAACATTCCACAAAACACGGATCATACAATTCCCAAATCATGAGATTAGATTTCCCAACTCCGGCCAAAACCAAACAGACAAACCCAATGAAAGTCAAAGCACAAACATTTAAGCTACATGATGTATTGGGAAACAGCTCTGGAAAACACACACACACACACACACACGCACGCATGCACACGCACGCACGCACGCACGCACGCGCGCACACACAAGTAAAGTAAGGCTTTGTCCTCAGATAAATCATTTGGTTGATTAATCACACATGTCTGATTGTTGCTCCTCTCGTGAGCTCATTTGGGCTCTCAATGGGCTGTTGTTTGCGTGGAACGGGTAAATCGCTGCCTGACAACACAGAGGTCATCTGGGAAGAGTTACTTAGCGTTACATTTTATTTCTTTATTTCAGTTTCTCTTCGCTTTTTTAGTATTACTTTCCTACATTCTCATTCCCAGATTAAAGTGAACGTTCCCATAACCTTTACTAATGTTTTATAAAGGTGATGTAAATGTAAACAATCTTAAAACAATGTTTATGGAACATTCCTATGACGTTATTATTATGTTCTCCTAATGTTGAGAGGAAACATTGTTCTTATTTGCATGTTCTTAAAGATAATATTTTCAAAACTATTTCAAAATGCTAAAATTGAAAGGTCCTCTAAAGTTCGCATAACAAAGAAAAGTTCTTTAAATATATAAAAAATGTGGTTTAAACGTTGAGGAACATTCAAATGTAACATTTGATAACGTTTTCAGAATGGAATGTTCTTCTAACGTTCACATAACCAAGAAAAATTTTTCTTAAAATATAAAAATGTTAAGGGAACATTCAAGTGTAACATTCTCGGAACGTTTTCAAAATGATAGAATGGAATATTTCTGTAACCGTCACATAACCAAAAAGAAACATTCTTAATACTATAAAAAACATTTTTTTTTAGCTGCTGAAAATACTAGTGTTCTAATAATTTTGGCCACCACTGTGTATATATATATATATATATGAAAATGAAAAATACAAGCTTTACATGACAGCTTTTGTTATTTTGATACACTATAAAAATTGTATTTTGAAGTTGTAAATAAAGCAAAAATTATTGGAGCATGTTTTACAAGGAACTACTATTTTAGTTTAGTTTTTACATCAAATTTCCACATTTAATTCGGTGTTACTTACCATTACTTTATAATTACTTGTGAAATGTACTAGCTATTTCTGAGTGTTTTGTTTCTCCAGTGCAAGTGCATTAAAGCTATTGAATATTCATAATTTGAAAATCTTATTTTTGGAAAAAAAAAAAAAAAAAAACGTACAAGATGGACATTTTTACTGATATTTTTTAACTCAGCATGCACAAAGCAGAATTATAATTATTTCACTCAGTTTTCTAAACTAAAACAACCATTTCCACACAGTCATGTAATATCTGAACCATATTGTCATTATGTTGTGAAATATACACAAGTTATAACTTGTGTATTGTGAAATATACACAAGTTAGTGTTATATAGAATTGCTCGTGCTGTGAGATATGAGATGTTGACCGAACCGCCCACGTCTAACACTGCCGCTACTTTATTAACACTCGAGACAGTTTGACAGATACTAAATGGACTTATTTTGCTGGAGGAAGGTTCCTCTGTCATATCATAGGCGTTTCTGGCATGTTCAGCAAGATCTTGGACACGGCTCCGTGTTTAATATCACATCCACCTGTGTGTAGGGCAGCGCTGCTGATCCCAGCTGTCTGTCCCCGTCTCTCTGCTTCACTCCTCACTTCTGTCTCTCTCTTTGTGTCTCTGCCTGTCGTCTAATCACTCTGCTTAATGAAAATCTTGGCCTCTAAATGTCAGGAGCTGGAGTGAAAGGCTTTGATCAGTGTCGCCTATGTGCTCGGCCTGTTTGTCCAGCGCCGGCGTATTGAGCGACATCCATTTGCATTCATTATGGAACACAGACCTGCACAAACACAGAGTGCTTCGCCAACATCGTGCCAGTTAGGAGGTGAACAGAGGTACAAAGAGAGAACTTGTATTAAAATATGCTAATTTATGTGAGAAGAATGAATTATGCTGCCGCTGTCATCAGCAGCAGGTGAGGAAACAGAGCCTTGCTTCAATAGATCAGAGCAATATTTTTATGATTATATTGTATATATAGAATACCGTTTATATCAGGGGTGGGGAACGTTGATCCTGGAGGGCCATTCTCCTGCAGAGTTTAGTTCCAACCCTGAAAAACCCTAGAAAAAAAAAAAACGAAATGCATCCCGAAGACCTTGATTAGCTGGTTCAGGCGTTTTTGATTAGGGTTGGAGCTAAACTCTGCAGGGACACTGGCCCTCCAGGATCAACGTTCCCCACCCCTGGTTTACATAGAATACAGTTAAATATAGATTTATATAGAATACCATTAAACCATAGTAAATTACAAAACATTTGTTGAAATGTAAACATGTTAAGAAACTAAGCAATTGTGCCTTTTCTGTGATAAAAGACTGAGCAATTAATATTTTGTCATGTACTCAAAATAAATAAATAAATAAAATAGTACAAATATAAAAACTAAGCTTATTTTATTTCAGTTAGATGCCAGACAAGCATTTTTATTTAGTTTAAGTTGATGTACTAAAATAACAAAAAAAAAGAAGAAAATAGAACAAAAATGAATAAAAACTATATAGACATAACAAACAAACAAACAAACAAACAAACAAATAAATAAACAAATATAGACTAGAAAACTATAACTATATAGACATTTTAAATTAAAAAAATAAATAAATCAATAACCTAATGGAAATCACACACACACACACACACACACACATCATTCATTCATTAATTCATTTATACAGGTATAGATAATAGAATTACTAAAACCTGAACAAAATGCTATATATAAAAATGCTATTAATTAATTAATTTATTTATTTATTATTTATTTATTTTATTATTTGTTTATCTATTGCATTTCCTTATATATATATATATAAAAGTCATACAGGTTTGAATGAGTGAGTGTGAATGAATGATGACAGAAAGCTAATTTGTGTCCCCAACTGTCCCTTTAAAACCTCCATAGTTCATTATAGAAGCAAGACTACATTATAGTCCAAAAAGTATATGTTTTCGATTTGATTAGATTTTTCCTTCTCATCATCAGTGGTAATAGAGAAATCTAATATTAACTCAGGACCTGTATATAATATGGCAGAAAACTCTACTCTGGCAGTTGCTTGATGTACGGACTTCTGGGAAATCCTCCTACAAGAGCCTCCAGTGATGTTCGCAGAAAGAGAATATTATTTATAGATTAATGTGTTTCTATCAAAAGGCTGTTCATGCTGTTCACTGAGTTACAGACGTGATTATTATCACCTGTCTAAAGGTCAAAAATGTACTCTCACATCTGTAAATGCCACATGCTGCTAAAATTGGCTTTGACAATTAAGCAAATAAAAGAGTTGGTTAGTAATTGTGTGTTGTAAGTTGGCTATTACTGTTAGCATTACTTTATAGTAAGTTGTGCTAATAAGTGCTATGTTGGCTAGTGATTGTTGCTAGTATTTTGAAAGAAATATCTCTTCTGCTCACCAAGGCTGCATGTTTTTGATCAAAAATACAGTAAAAATTTTGAACAATTATTACAATTTAAATTTTTAATAGTTTTCTATGTGAATATCTGTTAAAAAATAATTTATTCCTGTGATCAAAGCTGAATTTTCAGCATCATTACTCCAGTCTTCAGTGTCACATGATCTTTCAGAAATCATTCTAAAATGCTGATTTGCTGCTCAAGAAACATTTCTGATTATTATCAATGTTGAAAACAGTTGTGCTGCCCAATATTTTTGTGGAAATTGTGATACATTTGATTTTTCAGGATTATTTAATGAACAGAAAGTTCAAAAGAACAGCATTTATTTCAAACGGAAATCTTCTGCAATATTATAAATGTCTTTACTGTCATTTTTGATCAATTTAATGCATCCTTGATGAATACAAATATTAATTTATTTTAAAATAATGCTAATGATGTCCGAGTTGCTTAAAGGGGTCATATGATATTGCTAAAAAGAACATTATTTTGTGTATTTGGTG
>NW_015664702.1:566380-572661 GCF_001515625.1 Sinocyclocheilus rhinocerous
TACTACAGCGAGAATAAAAGTTACGCCTTCTTTCTTTGCGTGAACATTTGGGCCGCGTTATGCAAATCTTCCCACATCGCGACGTAGACATGTGGGGCGTGTTAGAACGAGGCGTTTTAGGAGGGCGTGGACGAATCTTAACTTTGATAAAGAATATCTCTTTGGATTTGAGACTTTAGTCTTTGCAACTTTAGGGATCTTATCTATTCACGAACAGCTTGTAACACTCCAAAGAGAAAGGAAACCTTGAAATCGCATCATATGACCCCTTTAACGTGCGATTCAATTTACTTTTTTCTCCAAACGTTGTCATTTTCAGGAAAAATAATGATTTCAAGCGAGCGCATGTGCAAATATCTGACATTTGGGATGGTAATAAACTTCAATTCAGATTCCCCGTGAACCACGACAAGCGTAATTGGTTTTTCTTTACGTCTCCCAAATAATCCGAGCATAAATATGCCGCAAACGAGCTGCCGCCCCGGAGGAGAGAGGCTGTAGAAAGCACTTAATTACTGCTAATTAGGAATACTAACAGGAGCGCATCAGGTGCTGCACACACAGATCCGGATTAGATGGTGGCGGTCGTGTTTATCCCTTCAGAGGATGCTCCATAAATTAATAAATTCAACATTAATAAAGCTCAAAGACATGTTTTCATTAAATGGCCAAAGCTCAAGTTGATTATTTGGACAGCTTTTTTCACCACAGAACGGCTGCATTTGATTAATAGCGCTTGGAAGGTGAGCTGCATTAAAGAGGCGAGCCGAACGGCGCCTTGGAGAGCGTTCAGATGCACAGGAAGTAATGAAGGCATTAATACTGTGGAAATTGACTGCTACAGGAAGTTGTAGCTCAGACATAAGGTGTTTGGAAGCGTGGGCGAGGTGAAAACCCGACGCTTTGTTTTCCCTGTCAGTCATGAGATGCTGATAGCGTTGCTTTCTTGCCTCGCCGTCTCCCCCGGAGCAGCAAGAAAACCAACACTACATTATTCTAGCGCTGCTTGCAGGGCTTGTAGTCACTGTCAGCATCATTTGGGACTGTTGTTGTTGTGGTGGTGCTGCTATATAGTTTGTTTTCCTCCAAACCTTCTGGTTTTCTTCTGCGTGTTTGTTTTTCAGCATTCTAACTTTGTTAAATGGGATGTTCTTTGAAACAGCTGATGTCGGGATCAAGCCGAGCGTCAAGTTTGGTATTTATTTTATTTGTGCAATAGGAAAATTATGTATTAACGATAAAAAGTCTATAGTGTTGGTGAGATTTTGATAAAGGCTGGTTTCATTTCTGAACACAAAGCATCAAATGAATCAAAGGGGTTTAAAGTGCAGCTCTGACATCTAAAGCATGTGCTACTTGGCTTTTAAATGCAGATTTGTTCAAGCTACGTTTTATAGCCGCTTTGCTGCACAATCTTGCCAACTCACATTTATGGGGAATTTATGGAAGTCTCACCTTGGCCGACCCGTGTGCCTCCTTTAATGAGGCTGGCCTGCAGTGAATCACTTATTGTTTAATTTTGATGCAGAATTGGTCGTCTGCAGTGTTGAACTTTGAAACTGTAGTTTGCCAAGCTGAAAGGCTTGTGATATTTAGTAGAATTTGAGGATCTCAGTTTTAAAAAAAGATCCTAAAAGTACACCCTTAATAGAGACATAGCCTGTTACATGACTGACTGAGAGATGCACATGCACATATGAAAAAAAAAAAAAAACTTTCTACTTGGCGGTGGGCATTAATGAGTGGGCTTGTCAAAACAAACGTATCTAGGTCTAAAAATACATTGTACATCACACACGGTGATTATTTATAATTATATAGTGCTACTATGTAAAACTATGCCACTTATTTGGGTAAATTCAATTCAACAAAATCAATATATTAATTAATTAATTCATACATGTGCATTCATATTTTTCATTTATGTTTAGATATTTATTTAGATATCACAAATGTTTATCATTGAAACACTATTATTTATTTGTTTATTTATTTATTATTAATGTGCTGAAAAATATTAGTACTTGGTGATGGGATTCTGCATTAGTATATTTTTTCTCATTCATGTTCATAGATTTATTCATATGTGTATATCAGTGATTTTGTATCATTGAGTTACTATTATAGTTTTTATTATTATTTTGAATCAGTTTTTATTTATATATGTTTCATTGTGATTTTAATTGTAATTCATTTTTTTGTCATTTTTAGTAGTGTTTATGTTTTATGTATGTCTGCTAAGTTTATTTCAGTTTTATGTTTAGTTATTTTAGTATGTCAGGTTAAACTAAACAAGAAATGTTGTTTTGCAACAAGCTGAAATAAAAAAAAGTGTTTTTTTTTTGTATATTTTATTAGATTTTACTCCAGTTAATGGATAATTTATTGTAATAACATTTTTTTTTATCATTTTAGTTTTAGTTGAAATGAAACTTAGTTGAAACTGAAATGAGGGGCATTTAAAGGACAACAATAGAAATATGAAATATATATATATATATATATATATATATATATATATATATATATATATATATATATATATATATATATATATATATATATATATATATATATATATATATATATATATATATATATATATATATATATATATATATATATATATATATATATATATATATATATATATATATATATATATATATATATATATATATATATATATATATATATATATATATATATATATATATATATATATATATATATATATATATATATATATATATATATATATATATATATATATATATATATATATATATATATATATATATATATATATATTCTATTGTTGTCTTTTAAATGCCTCTCATATCAGTTGATTGCTGGCAACCTGATATGATTAGTAGCATTGGTATTTACATATTTCATATTTAGTTTATTGCATGTTAAATGCTTGTCATTTCTGTTGATTACAGTGCTCCTCATATAATTAGGTGTATTAGTTTTACATCTCATTTCTCCATGGCAAGACAAGTAAAAAGTAAAAATGTACACACTCTCCCCGATCTATTTTATATTCTCGTCTGCTTTATCAAAAGCAATGCTATACGGTTATAAATAAGACTCGGTCTCTTAAAGACTGCGGCTGACAGTGTAGAGCATCTGTGAAGGAATCCAGAGAAACCTGCGAGCGTTTTCAAGTCTGAAAGCGATGGGTCAGAAAAACAATGGAGAGATGCAGTGAGACGGACTGACAGCGGAGCGCTGCTTCATCATGGCGAGCTGCTCCTCTAGTGCTCCTCTGCTCGGCCAAATCAGCTGTCAGCCACTTCATTACACACCAGGCAGTCTCTCAGTAAGGCCTGGCCTCCAAACACACCTGTGTGTGTGATACACCGAGAAACAGCCAGAGCCAGAGAGAGACTTTCTTCATTCAGTCCATGGGACGCTCTTATAGGGGCTTCCAAAAGTATTTGGAAACTTCAAATGCATGAAGGTCTTTGAATGGGAAATATACTTTAAAAAGTGACATTTCTATTAAAGATAAACACAGGTATTCTTTCCAAGCCCTAAAATCAGCAGCAAATCCATGGTGAAGAAAGGTGAAATTAGCATTAATGTGTTTTGTTATATAATGCATTGACTTTCATACAGTGTCACTAACACTACCGTTTAAAAGTTTAGGGTCAGAAATAAAATTTTTGTGAAATAAATTGTTGTTTTTATTATGCAAGGACACTTTAAATTGACCAAAAGTAGCGGTAAATACATTTATAATGTTAAAAAATATTTATATTTCGAATTAATGCTGTCATGTATTTCCACAAAAAAATATTAGGCAGCACAACTGTTTTCAACATTGATAATAATCAGAAATGTTTCTTGAGCAGCAAATCAGCATTTTAGAATGATTTCTGAAGATCATGTGACACTGAAGACTGGAGTAATGATGCTGACAATTCAGATTTGATCACAGAAATAAATTACATTTTAACAGAAATTCACATAGAAAATTGCTATTTTAAATTGTAATAATATTTCACAATTTTACTGTGTTTACTGTATTTTTTATAATATAAATGCAGCCTTGGTGAGCAGAATAGACGTCTTTCAAAAGCATAAGACAATCTTACAGATTCCACAGTTTTAAACAGTAATGTCTTATAAAAGTATTGCAGTATGTAAAGTTGACATAGCATATCATTTTACTGTAATTTACTATAATTTTACTCTAATATTTTCATTATTCAACTGCAAAAAAAAATCAAAAATCAAAAAATATTGAATGAATCATGTGACTGCATTTGAAATGAACCCACAGCATATTTGCACAGAAAGATCATAAAAATAAAACACGATTTTAATCAACATTCTGCCTTCATTATTTAATGTAAAAGAAAATTTAATACAGAAACATTGTAGAAGTACACAAATTACCATTTATTTAAAAAAAAAAGACTTATAATGAATTTACATATTGCTCTAAAAATGAAAACAAGCAAGCAAAAGCTCAGTTTAATGGTTTAAATCCAGTAGATCCAGTAGAAACAGGCAGCCTCTTGGGAGTCCTTGAAAATGCTGCTCATCAGGACCCCAAACACAAAAGTAAAGGCATTTTCAAGCTGGTAAGCTAAAAGAGCTTTAATGTCCTACAGCTAACTGAAGTTGTGATGTTTGTGTGTTGTTCTGTGATGCCTAATAACATAGGCTAACATAACAACTTAGGCCTGTATGAGAATCTATCAGAAACATTGTGTGAATATCCTACAGTGTGACTTGCTAAAACATGCCACTTTAAACAGCAGTTTTGCATATTATTTACTGTGCATGCAGATTGAGACACTGCATGAAATGTTTAAATGTTTGTAGCTTTAAAAACGCATTTGTCGCACAGAAGGAACATTTAAATGAAATTGTGAGGCAAAAGCTGTTTAAAAATGTATCGTAGGCCATATATCAAACCCTGTCGGGCCGCCTGTTGAGTATTTTCCCAGTGATTATTATTTATTTGTCGCTCTCGCTGATGTAATTGTGTATAGTGTGTGTGTATATTTAGGTTCACTACATGTACCAGAGGTATTAGTGCAATAAAAACAAGTGCTACTGAAGTCCGTTTTAGGTGTGCTGGAGGTACAGAGGTGTGTAATTAGGCAGTGGGGGATTTCGAGTGATTGCAGAATAGCTTTGAATAGCGGTGCCGGCGGTGGAGAGGGAGTAGACAGCGCTGTGAAGGGCCACTCGGCACGGCTGTAAGGGAAGATGTTCCTCAGAGACTCGCCGCTCACGAGACTTCATTAAAG
This sequence comes from Sinocyclocheilus rhinocerous, assembly GCF_001515625.1. Lineage (NCBI taxonomy): Eukaryota > Metazoa > Chordata > Actinopteri > Cypriniformes > Cyprinidae > Sinocyclocheilus > Sinocyclocheilus rhinocerous. Next base: position 571,651 of record NW_015664702.1, read on the forward strand.
CAGCTCGGGGCTGTCGCTGGCGATTTGTTCACAACAAGTGCTGTCTGCGTTTAACCAGACTGTGACAGCCACAACTGCCTGGGTTGAATACAGCTCCCATGATGTTAGGATTGCTGTTTTGTGGCTTTGTTTGTAGCTTTGAGATCTATACGCTGGTGTACTGCTAAATGTTGATGCTATTGCACTGAAAAAAGGGGTATCGGATTTACTTTGAGACAGCTTTCAGTCAGAAATTGCGAGTAAATTTCACAAATGACTAACAACATTTTGAATTAAACGTGAAATGTTGAGGTCAAAAGACTGAAATTGTAAAACACTCCAATAATCTTGAATGTTTTATTTACAACTTCATCTTTTGGCAGATTTTTTAACATCTTTTTAGCATCTTTAACTGGCTATAAATATTGTTGATGTTCTCTATTACAGAGTTGGAAGTGGCAATTTATCCTCATTTCGTCAATCGTCATTTAAGGCTGTTCCTGTTTTAGGTTACATGATAAAATCAAAGCTACTGAATAGTCAGTTTTGTCAAGAAATGTAATTAATAAATGTTATTTTGATGCTGGTTTGTAGTCTGACAGATTCAAATGATTTTAGATTAAAAAAATCAAAAATCAAAATTTATGTAACCAGCTGTTATAGAAATCACAACAATTGTAAATGTTTAACTGTAAATATATTATGTGCACACACATGTATGTCATTTTATTTTATTTTATAATTATTTTATTTTATTTATATTTATAAATATTTATTTATTTTATTTTATAATTTTTAATGTACTGTTTCTATTATTTGTTTATTAATTGAACAATAATAATACTAAATGATAATAATGTATATCATTAATATTGATAATAAGAAATTATTATTAATAAAATATATAATTATAAACTTATAAATTATTATTATTATTATTATTATTATTATTGATAGTTCTTAATCATTTAATAATTGTAATACATTAATAAATTTATTTATTTTTACTTCAGTTTTAGTTGTATTATTATT
>NW_015664702.1:573696-575367 GCF_001515625.1 Sinocyclocheilus rhinocerous
TTTTTTTTTTTTTTTTTTTTTTTGTGAAAATATTACTATTTGGCTTCAGTTTTAGTTTAGTCTTGTTTGTCCAGTTAGTAATTGTAGTGCTTCATGTTAAACTTATTTCACTTAATTGCCAATTTTCTTTGAAGTCCATGTCAATGTTTTACGACAGCCACCATGTTTAAATCTTGACAACTGCTTCATGGCAAAATGTCATTAAATAGTGAGATTTTCATTTTCAATTCAATGCAAAATGTCTAAGTCAAAATAATGAAGCATCGCAGCGTGTTTCTCTGCCTCTGACTAGAAACACTGTAACTGAATGACAAATCCATGTACTGTGAAACAGGTGCATGCTTGACCTGTAATATTACTTTAGAGCCAACATGCTGTTTCACTTTTGTAGTGTGGTGAAATGGGATATTTAATGGAAATTGATTGATTGTAGGGTAAGCTGTGGTTGCATAAGGCAGGTGGTTGAAAGGAAAGGGTTAAAAAATAAGAATAAATTATGTTTTTGCATTTTGATGAAAGGCTGCTAAATGAACCGTGCAACATGCTCCATGGCTGCAGAGTCTCAAGGCTGTTTCTAAAGCGTGATCAGTGCATGTGTGTGTTCGTGTGTATGTGTGTGGTCTTGTTTGGTTTGTATTTCTCGAGCGGCTATGAGGCATATGCTGCTACTTCATCTCACTGCTGGAATGAGAGTGCTTTGTTTTCATCTGACGCCATCCAACATATTGCAGCTTTAATTCCACTCTCCTCCAGAGACACGTGGAGAAACGCCGGCACATTACTCTCTGCCATGGTGTCATATGTGAAGAAGAGATGCTTCTTATATAGTGTGACTGAGAAACTGTGAAATCTTATTGATCTGCTCTTTCATGCCAACCAAGTTCTCGCATGAAGTATCCAGTTCTACAAGATGTTTCTCCTAAAATGCCTTTAGAGAATCTTTGGAGAAGATTGAAGATTGAAGAATTCGCAGGAGAATTGAAGCAGAAAAATCCTACATTAGATGACAGCAACTCCATTTGAGAGGAGAAATCTGAGCACAGTTTGACATGTTGTTGAGATTCCTCTGAAATCTACAGGAGTTACATAAGAAATGTCAGGAGAAACAAGTGTGAGTTTCCATGTGCTCTCCATTTTATTTAAATAAATATTATTTTAATATAAAATATTATTATTATTATTATTTTAAAATAATATTTTTTATATTAAAAAGAAGTATTAAATGTGAGATATCTAAACTGTTTCTTAAAGGGGTTGACTTTTTTTTTGTGTGTGTGTTTATGGGGTGCAGTCTAGCATGTGTTAATGCTTTGTTTAAAAATAAACGCATTATTTTTCACATAATTTACCTTTATTCCACACAGCTCTGTCCCTTCTCTGAGAAACGTGCTGATCATTTCCTGTTTTTATGAAGCCCCTCCCTCAGAAATACGCAATAGACTCAGATTTGTTTGCTAGCCCAGTGTGTTGTGATTGGCTAAACCACCTCTAGTGCGCGTCTAGCTTTTAATGTACGGTTTTATCCTGATTAAAGCTTAAATGCAGTATGGCAACTGCACGCCATTTTTAACGCTTCTCATAGCTATGTAAAAATAGGTGTATAAATGGAAGAGTTCATTGTTGGAACTGAGCTGAATGAGAGAGAGAGAGAGAGAGAGAGAGAGAGAGAGA
>NW_015664702.1:575411-590110 GCF_001515625.1 Sinocyclocheilus rhinocerous
ATAGATTTTTACGTGCACCTCTAGTTTTCTCTTCCTCTTCTCTAAAGCAGCGCAGCATGGCCTCGCCCCCTTCGTTGCGTGTTCCCGGGGGCAGGGTTTATCTGGGTTCGTGACATCACAAACCCAGGAAGTAACTTGTTGTAGTCCCTACAAGCCATTTTTTTGTAGGCATTAAACTGCCAGAATTTTAAAAGACGATATCTCCGTTTGCTTTGAATACAACTTTGCAGATATTGTTTATGCTCAAACAGCATCATTACACACTAACTAGCGTTAAAAAAAGTGAAATCGCAATGTCAGGAGAAACTTTTAACAAACAGGAGACCGTTTAAGTTTCCATGTGCTCTCTAATGTGTTTTTATATTATTTTAATAAGAGTTATAATAACAATAAAATAATAGGAATATGAATGACAAATTATCATAATAGCTTTTTTTCTGTTCATGGTTTATTATACATGTGGTTAAGTGAGAATAGACACAAGTATTGTCCTCTTGAAATGGCTGTCATACTAAACTTAAATAGCCGTCATGCAGATACCATTAATATAATCTATTCAGCCTAACAAAAGGATTGTTTTAAGCCTCTCAAACAGGGTTCAAAGAAGCCCGTCTTTAGTTTCTAGGGGCTTAAACTTTCCATCACTTCTCTGCGATGGATTAAAGCCGGATGCGAGCGCGGCCGCAGTGAATTTGACTTCTGTAAGCCTCTGTAAGCATCCATGTGTGAAATACATGAAGTCAGTGGAGAGCCCTCCAGCTCCTCTTAAACTCTCATATACGGCCGCATCGACGCTGCGGAGGAAAGAGCTTGAGCCTCAGGCAGGGTTCAGCGAGACGCCACTGTTTTCAGTCAGACGCCTGCCAGTAACAGTATCGTATAGGAGAGCGGGATTACGGCAGAAATATAAACTTTACAGACGAGACGACTGCAGTGAGGAGCAGTGCATTGATATTTTATATTTCCATGCCGGTCATGTTGGTAGACCATCATAGCCACGGTGTTCACCATCAAAACATTACTGCTGAAGGTTTAGAGAAGAAAGGTTCCAGAACAAAAAGGATTTCCCAGCATGATTTAAAGATCTGAGAAAGCACAACGCTGATCCAAATGACTTATAATGAAACATTAACATATGCTTTATCTTTAAAGAACCATATATTCATCTTGATAACTAAGGAACCATTGAAGAAGCATTATTTTAATAAAGAAACAATAGAGTCCAATGAAAATCCTGTCATCAAGCATCCACCCTCATGTTGTTTCAGATCTCTATGACTTTTTTTCACGGATGATAAACTGACATATTGAGATCCATTTCATTACAATTAAATGAATGGAAGCAGAACAGTGCTATATAAGTTTTTAAAATGTATTATTATTTTGAAGATGGTTATTGTAGTTAACTAAAACTAAAACCATAGAACCACTTTTTTGTTGCTTGAAGTAAAACAGACTTTAAATGAAATAAAATATTAAAAACCTTAAACTTATTTAATTTCAGCTAGTTGAGTTTGTTTGAATGTGAAAAAATAAATAAAAAAAGAATAAAAAATGACAAAACACAAAAAATAACAAACTTTAACTAAAATTAATATGAAAATTAAAAATATATTAATAAAACTAGTAATAGTATGGTATTAAAATAACCCTGAAAAATATTTTTTTTCGTTTAAATCAATATATTTAAGTTTTTATATAAGTTTCTTTTTCTAATGTAATGTGCTTTTGTCATTAGTTTATATTTATAATATTAGTTTTATATATATTATATTATTTATATATTATTTTTCTTTATTTTTTATTTTAGTTTTAGTAATCGTATTACTTTAAGGCAACATTTCTAACTTTTCTCAGATTTATTTCATTTGCTTGCTTGTGTTTATTTCATTTTAAGATACATTTTTCAAGTTTTCTTGCATAAAATAGCATTCTACAAGAAACAGACTGAAATCTAATATTGTATTTGCTGAAAATCAATTGTAACTCTCCCAGTCATGTGTGCATTCACATATTTAATTTTGCAAATGAAGATGCATTGTATTAAATTTAATGTCATTTGAACTTGTTTATGAATGTGATTTAATAGTTTGAATATTTGTGCATGCAAAAAGCTTGCATGAGAGTAATTTCACTTATAAACTGATAAACATCAGTCTCTTCCTCACACAAAGTTGTCATTTGAAAGTTGGACAAGTCGTACAACCTACTTTTGTGATGCTTTTATTGTGTTTTTTTTAATGTTTGACAGCCTCAGCTACTATCCATTATCTATCTAAAACAATTCATACGGTGTTAGATCAACATAATCAGTCTGCTCCAGACACCGGCATCAAAAGCACAACGTATGCTGGCGACCGGCTCTCGTCAGACGGGGAAATGAAAGGAGACGAGGAGCGCGGGGTCAGAGAAAGTGTTGTTTCCGGGATAAGAGCCGAGTGCAGGAGGCGTTCATTATCTGAGCTGTGCTTTAAGGGATTATGGCCTTTGATAAGCCGTCTGTGGATATTGCCGGGTCATGGATAGTCCGTGACAGATCGCATGATGTGCTGTTCATCTGCCGGAGAGGCTTAATGGTGTAATGTTCATTTGTTTTCAGGGACCGATCGAGTAACAGCAAACAGCAATCAAGCTGAAAACACAAAGACGGGCAGGAGGTTACAGTTCGAGAAAGTGCTTAGATTAGTCCTGAAAACACATGCTGATACAGGCTTGTTTTATTCAGAAAGCTTTATCGTAACCAAACACGGTGCATCTGATTGACTGACCCACATCTACAGGCACTCATGTGTGTTGCTGAAACTAGTGTTAGTTTAAGTGCTCAGTGTGTTTAAATTGGACCGTTTTGTATACTGAACATCAGTGTAATTATAAAATACAATAACTTACAGTCTACAGTTTTGTCCATTGAAAAGCCTTACTATTTTAAACTCTTTAGTTATATGCTGCTAAACAACATGTGGTAAAAGCAGGATAGTTGTGTTTCGAGATACTAACACACACTAACCTATAATATAGCTTTATATGCTAGCCACACTCTTAAAAATAAAGGTGCTTCAAAAGGTTCTTCACAGCGTTGCTATAGAAGACCCATTTTTGGTTCCACAGAGAACTATTCAGTCAAAGGTTCTTTAAAGAACCATCTCTTGCTTATCTTTTTATAATCTGAAGAACCTTCTTTCACCACAAATAACCTTTTGTGAAACAGAAAGGTTCTGCAGATGTTAAAGGTTCTTTATGGAACCATTTAGACAAAAAGGTTCTTCTATTCTATCTTCTACCTTTATTTTTAAGAGTGCAGGGTAATTCAATGAATTAATTCTACTTTTTCTGGAGATTACTGTAATTTTCCTAGTAGGAATGCACAAGGATTCTTGTTATGGCTGGCTTTGCTGATAGATCGATCTGTCTATCTATCTATCTATCTATCTATCTATCTGTCTGTCTGTCTGTCTGTCTGTCTGTCTCTATCTATCTATCTATCTATCTATCTATATATCTATCTATCTATCTATCTATCCGTCTGTCTGTCTGTCTGTCTATCTATCTATCTAGCTATCTATCTAGCTATCTTCTTGAAAGAAGTCTCTTCTGCTCATCAAGGCTGCATTTATTTGACCAAAAAAATACAGTAAAACCAGTAAAATTTTTAAATATTTTTACAATTTAAAATAACTGTTTGTATATGAATATATGTTAAAATATAATGTATTCCTGTGATCAAAGCTGAATTTTCAGCATCATTACTGCAGTCTTCAGTGTCACATGACCTTCAGAAAGGTCGGTACAATTTTTGAAAAAAATAAATATTGCAGTACGCATTGGTGTATGCTGTATGGTCTTTTGATATCCTGATTTGAAACTCAAGAGAAGAGAAGAGAATCCATGCAACATTGTTTGGAAAGTAAATTAGCTTTCAGATTGAAAGGAAAGAAAGTCTTCAAGCAACGTGTTCCACAAGCTTCTTTTATCTGTGTGAATTGTGTTCGATTTGTGTGCTGTAGAAGATCTGAAAGTAAGCCGTTCGCTTGTTGTGAAATGTTCTTTTACCTCTGTTTTGTTGGAAGGTATACATTTTGGTGTTTATTATTGCTCCGTTGTTTTATTTATTTTATTTTATTTTTTTATATATATCACCCAGCATCCTCAAGAAAATGTAAAAAAAAGTCTAGTTTTATTAGTATCTTCGGCCAAGCAATTAAAAATAATGAACCTTTGGAAGTGCGAGTCAAAAACATCAGAGAAAGGACGAATATTTCAGTGGCTTCATCCTGAAGAGTTTCTTCCAGCTGGGATTGAAAAGTCGCAGTATTGTTTGAAGCACCTTTGATTTGCGGCGTCTTTTCCCTTCAAGAGTTCTTTGTAGCGTCCTGTGGGGCTCGACTGTATCTAAACCCCCTGGGAAGGCGCTATGGAGAAGATTTGAAGGATGTGCAAGTAATGCAGAGCAAGTTTCAAACTCTCAAACAACACGGCAAGGTGTCAGGAGCGCAAATTAAGCTCCCCGCGGGACGCCTTTATTGTTGTTTACATAAGAAAATCATTACACGCTTGACGAAATTTGGCATCAGTCGTGCCCAGGGGAAGTTCATCAGGAAATATCTCCGTTGCTAAAAAACAAACAGATGACTGAAATTACCGTGGTAACGCATTCAGAGTCGCTCATGCACACAAGATCGTGTTCTTCAGCGTCTTCTGAAAGTTATTGGTGCCGTTCAGATTTGAAGAAAGCAGGAGGGGTGAAAGTGTGAGAGTTTAAATTAAACCCAAGGGTCAGTTCAGATGCCTGTAAGATGCTTTTTGTTCATGATCAAAAGACACTGTTAATAAGTCACCAGGAAAAGGCATCTGACTTCATGTGAAACATATCCGAGTATTCAGAGAATAAAAAAAATGTCGCATGGCACTTGATTTTATTTTATTTTATTTTTGGAGAGAGAGACTTACTTACAGTGAATATCACATTTAAATTTCCTTTTTGTTTTTTATTCAATTTATTATACATATTTTTAGAGTTTTAGAGCCTTAAAGACAGATGTTTTAGAAATTTGATTTAAACTTCAGAAAATGCGTTTAAGTTGACAAGCTTAATTCATTTGTGTGAATCAGTTCAGAACAGAACAGCACAGAAGTCTCTGTGTGCCAATTTCAAGTGTTAGACATTTACTAATCGTCATATGTGTAATCATCATAGTGAAAACTAATGTAGAAAACATGCATTATTTTGAACTACAATTATTATTTATTTTGGTTGCATGCATTAAACATTTGGCAAAAATAAGGATCACATGATTATTACTGTGATTCAATTAAAGAAAAAAGTAAGACAATTAATTATTTTATCGTGCAAGGATGCATTGAATTGATTAAAAGTGGCAGCAAAGACATAATGTTACAAAATATTTATATTTCAAATAAATGCTGTTCCACAGAAATAAATTATATTTTAACATATTCACACAGAAAGCATCTATTGTAAATTGTAATAATATTAAGCATTTTTTTTACTGTATTTTGATCAAATAAATGCAGCCTTAGTGACCATGAAAGCATAACAAACTTTTTAACAGTGTATTATGACAGTAAACAGGATCAATTTTGATGTCATGTTGGTTTTAGACACAGCTTTTATGATTTGTTACCAGATCAAACAACCTTTTGTAGGCTAATAATCACTTTTGGTGAATGGGACACACACGCCGTTCTGTCCTGGAGTTCATTACAGAAACTCACAGCCTAATAAGAATTCACAGCAGCTCCTCTCGATGTGTTACTTTAATTCAAGGTCTGTTTCAGACGACTGTTGATGTAAAAGCTTATTTTGACAGACGCAATACCTCTTGAACTCACGACAAATTGGATAACAAGCCGCGCTGAAGCGTATCGAGGAAGTCACCGCGCTTCAAAACAAACCAGCGGCCGAAAAATAGCGTCTTGCACGTTTCCATTTATTTTTAATTTCTTTATTTGTTTCCGTCTGTATTTTTATTTGTATTTTTTTCCAGCAAAAACACATTTGTCACAAAATGTCACAGCCATCAAAGTCTATTCACACAGTGTACTGCACAGCGCGTCTGTCTGATGGAAAGACTGCTGTTGTCTTCCCCTTGAAAGTGTACTGCTCTTACAAGATATTTAGCGTAGAAAATAAAGCCCACTGTCCATGAAATAATCAAAATCTAACAGACAGTCGCCTCAGATGGAGGAGTCACACACCATTACGTCTGTGAAGTCTGCTGGGAAGAGTGATGCCGGCTTGTTCCTCACGCTAATGCATAGGGAATTAAACTAATATTTAAACAATGGCAGCTCTGACGAGCTCCGCTCAAGCACGAACCAATCCATTCAGTGGCCCAAACACACATCTAGACCAGAGACGATAAGAATTGGAGTTTGCCTTCTGGATAACAGCTGTATTTGATCATGGAAATGATTTCTGACAGGGTTGATTTATGACACTTTGCAAATTTAACCATAGAGATATTGTTTTAGCTGCTTAAAGAGGACATGATGTGCATCAAATCTAAGAATTATTGGTGTCATGTGTTCTGTGGATGATGAAGTTTTAGGTGCATGGTTGAAATGTTCATTATTTTGGATTATGTTATGGGTTTTCAATGGCTGGTACAAACTTGCATCACAGGAATTCATTGCATTGGGAAAGGGGGGTTTATGCACCAGAATCAAGTCAGGTATGCATGAAAGTTTGTGAATGTATGCATGTATTTATGTATTCATTCATTCATGTGTTTATGCATGCATGCATTTATTTATTTATTTTATATTGTAAAGGCAAACGTTTTAAAGGGAAATGCTCACTATTATAGGGAAATGATGAACACAAAGTGTTCACAATAATACCAAAACATGTATTAGGAAAGTAAAGTCAATTCAGCATTTTGCAGAAAATTTAAAATAAATAAATAAAATTTGCTTACTATGACTTAATTATAAATTTGTTAGGCTAATTAACCAGCCTGATCGATGTTTCAATCTGTAATTTAGTCAGAATGTTTAGTGAAACTTAATGAAGCTCATAAATGAAATTAAATGCTGAAATAAATATTGTATTATCTTATTTTGACTAATAATGCTAAATTATACCCTATGTGCAATATATGCAATCATTTTTTCTAAGTTAATTAAACATTTCAATAGTGTTGCGTGCTGTCCCTATATAGCTAACTATGTAAAAATAAATATTGACATAAAAAAAAAATCAGTTTATTGATCATATTTTGATATTTAACTTCCTTTTAAAACTTAAAAAATACGTTTATGAGGAAATACTTACCATAAATTGTAAGTATTAAACATTATTATTGGTAACTGATATTTAGATTTGCACTCACCCGTCCCCTGACAGAACGAAACAGCCTCATGAGGACTCAGCGGAGAATGGGCTCAATCCAGCTTCCAGCCTCCAATACCTGTAGCCCCCTCTACCAACACATGCTTCAAGTTGCAACACTAAGTTCCCGGCGTCAACAGGGGGCTGACTTGAGGGAATTTGCTAAGGAGTTCGGGAGTGCTGCAGAGGGGCTGAACTACAACGATGCGGCTCTCAAGGACCTGATTTCCTATGCCCTTGATGAGCCCATCAGCACCTGGAGGAGGTTTGGCACGGAGCACCTGTCCTTTGGGACGTTTGTGGACTTTCTAGCCCACAACGGGAGGCAGTCAGAGGTGCCTTTTCCCATCATGGCCACCATTTCAGAGTCTCATCCTGACATGGTGGCCAGTTCAGAGCCTCTTAAGATGGCCGCCAGTCCAGAGCCTCGTCACAAGATGGCCGCCAGTCCAGAGCCTCTCCACAAAATGGCTGCCAGTCCGGAACCTCTTCTCAAGGGGGCCCAAGAAGTTTGAGACTAGTTTCCAGTTTGGCGGACCCACTTCTATTGTCAGTGCGAGCAGCTGGCATCACTGCGGGGGTCTCAAGTTTGGTGGTCCTGGAGGACCCAACTCCGGTGGTCCCTAATCCGGTGGTCCTGGAGGACCCGACTCCGGTGGTCCCTAGTCCAGTGTCCCTGGAGGACCTGACTCAGGTGGTCCTATGTTCGGTGGTTTCTGAGGTCACTGAGCAGCCCGATTTCACTGCTGCCGCCACGAAGGCCATCACTGAGCAGCCCGCTCTTCTTGTCTCAGCCATGGAGGCCGCTATAGAGTCCACTCCAGAGCCTGCTCTAGTCCAGGAGCTCTCAGAGTCCACTCAAGAAACCACTCCAGTCCGGGAGCCCCCAGAGTCCACTCCAGAGCCTGCTCCAGTCCAGGAGTTCTCAGAGTTCACTCAGGAATCCGCTCCAGTTCACGAGTCCGCTACAGAGCCTACTCCTACCCATGAGTCTGCTCAACCATGGTGGTCAAGAACTCTGCCTGCGCTGCCTTGGTGGTCTATAGCGCCACTTTGGTGGTCTTCAGCCCCACCTGCACCAATGTGGTGGTCGCCAGCTCCACCATGGGGATCTTCAGTCATGCCTGCTCTGATGTGGTGGTCTTCTGCGCCACCGTGGAGGTCTTCAGCCATCTCTGAGAGGCTGTGGTGGGCTTCAGCTCTGTCCTGGATGGCTTCAGCTCCGCCCTGGAGGGTTTCAGCTCCGCATGCTCCATCCTGGAGGGTTTCAGTTCCGCATGTTCTGCCACACGGGCCTGGCCCACCATCCCTCCCCCTGATCCACCTCCGGTCCACATCCCTCCTAGACATTTTGTTTTCTGTTTTAGTATGTGGAGCATCTGGAATCCGCTCCTTAAAGGAGGGGTTCTGTCACAGTTCTGCTGGTGTGCCCTAGTTGGCCACCAGATGTCACTGTGTGTTTGTTTGAGCACATGGCTTGTTGTGTGTTTGTTGGTGCCATGTGCTCTCCTGTGTATTGTCTTACCTCGTCTTATCTCATTATTGTTTCACTTACTCCACCTGTGTCTCCCTCGTTGCCCTCCTCGTTTGTCTCCCTATTTATTCTCCTGGTGACTGCAGTCCTGTGCTGTTCGTTGTTTTATGTCAGTGAGTATTCGTTGTGTGTGAGGTATGTTCATCTTGACTTGCCTTGCAGTGCTCTGTCCTGGCCTGCCTGCCTACCTGTTTTTTCCCCCTCTGTGTAGTTTTTGTTGTGGTTTTGTTTTGTTTTGTTTTATTTTATTAATAAAATACCCATTCTTCTTGCACCTTGAGTCCCCGCTTCTTCCACTCACCCGTCCCCTGACACGTACTTATGTATAGTTACTTACTAAATAAAGTTAATTACACTTTATATTATATTTTTCTTTTAATTGATATGACAATTTATATAAATGTAGTGTTTTTATTTATGTATTTATTTAGTTATTGATTATTTATACATTATAATTATACTTTTTTCTTTTGAGATAATAATCCATATTTTTTATTTACTTTTATGCCTTTTTTTTTTTGCTTTTTATAGAATAATCCATATAATTTTATTAAATATATATTAATGCATTATATTTATGACATTTTTTATTTTAATTGTTGTAATATTTTATTTATTTATTGAGTATATTATATATTTATGCATTTAATATATATTTATACATTGAATGTATTATATATTTATTCATTTTATTTATATGGCATTTTTTGTTTTAGTTATTATAATAATCCACATTCATTCATTCATTATAATTTTAACATATGTAAAACATTATTAACGCTGTCTGATATTTCTTGAAATACCCCATAAATTATAGAAGTACAAGACCTTTTTATGGGTAATTCATATGTAAACGAGTTATATGAGTCAATTTTAAATTTCATATGATTTGAATTCCGCTCCCTTGAAACTTTGTAACTTTTGTAAATGAAATTGTAATTTTAAGACATTCTCGAGTCAGCTCTGATGAATGTGCTGTAGGACATTAATTTTTCATTATATCACTCCTGACATTCAGTCATAAAATAAGCATAATAAAGTTTTATTCTGCTTGTGAGTGAAAGAGTGTTGTAGTAGTTTTAATAGCCTGCATGTATCATTGTGGACACCTGCGTTCCTGGCTAACAGTGTATTCCTCCATTGACATTTAGCAGAAGCGGCTCCACCTGCGAGCGGTGAGTGTGTGTGTGTGTGTGTGTGTGTGTGACCCTCATTAGCGCTGGAGGAGCTTTGAGCAGGGAACTGTAAAAACGCTCATAAGGCTGTTAATGCACATTAAGTGGACTTTAGATTACAGCAGGCCTGAGCGCTGGATGTATGGAGAGCATCTTGGAGTGGATGAGAGGCCGGTTATGGCGATGTTGGATGAATTGCTGCCGTCTGTCCGTTTTGTAGTACAGTAGCTGTGGATCAGTGGCTCATGGAATCATTTGCTTGAGAGTGCATTTCCATTACAGCACGAGGTGTAAAAGCTGCTGATATCGAGCAGTTTGAGGTTTAACATCTCAGCATTATTGAGGAGTTTATATTGCTCCTCCTTTAAAAAACTGCATTATTTTAGCAACACCAATAATGAAAATATAAAAATTGTTTTATTGTGTGTGTGTGTTTGTGTTTGGAGATATACTGACGATATATCTTTTTTTTTTTTTTTGGAACATGTAATGCTGTAACCACTATAGACATTTCCAAGTAATATTTGACTCCAAAATCTTAATCCAATGTGTCAATGTGAGTGTATTTTGCATTACTTTTCATGCCGATAAAGCATATTTGCCTCAGTGTCTCATTCCTGTAAGGATCATTACAACTTACAAAATTAATCATTATATAATTCTCTGTTAGAATATTCATTACATTCACATTGTTTTATATTAAAATTATGTATATAAATACTTATCAGATGTCTTATTACATTTTTCTTTACATTTTTGTAACATTTCAAGCTCTTCTGTTAAAATATGTTTGGATTTTTATTATTTATTTTTTTTTAAGTTAATTAATAATTTATTTATTTATTTATTTGCCCAGTTTTTGCCATACTACAACATAAAGATATGAAAGATGTAGTTAAAAAAATCCTAGTTGAGAGCAGGTTAAACTAAACTAAACTAAACTAAACTAAAATTAAATTAAATTAAATTAAATTAAATTAAATTAAATTAAATTAAATTACTATTTTTAAATGTTCTGTAGTTCTCATTATATTCACTTTAAAATTATAAAACATAACTTTAATCAGCTTAAATTAAAACGTAGAACAACAAATTGAGTAATTTAGACAAGCATAAAGTTTGGTATTTTCTGTATCTCTTTCAATATGCCTTCACTTTTACACGAGGAAATCCCAGATAGCTGTGGGCAAATTATGAGCGGCTGCCAAAGCGGGAAGTGATTTGGAAGTTGAAGTGAAGCCTTCATCGCCTCGCAGAGCTGCGGCATATGGTGACATTTCATTTGGGGAATTCTCTTCAACATCTTGTACGGACAAATTCAGTTTGGGTCTCGAGTCTCAGCTGGAATCGAGGAAAGTGGGATATGGAGTAAAAGTTCACGCGGGCAAAGATCATGGCTTCTTTCCCACTTCCTCTAAACTCACTTACATGATAACATCCAATTAGAGCGTCCACATGGAATCTGTGTTTGAGTCTTCAGCGAATAATAATTGAAATTACATTATTTGTTTTTGTGGCCAATATATTGGCCAATTTTTGCCTTTTTTCATTATCAGCATCAGCCAATTTTTTATTCATTGATTGATTTTTTTTTTCTGTTTGGCCGATATGTCAGAAGCAAGAGTTTAGTTTCCAGAGATGTGAATCAAGATATCATGACATGAACGCAAAGTTGGTTTTATTGTGCAGCTTTATTGCAGGTGTTAAAAAGTATATTTTGGTAACTGATATATATATATATATATATATATATATATATATGTGTGTGTTAAATTATGAAATATATAATAATATAATTTCAAAATTGTTTTATTCGAATAATTATTCTAATCCATAAAACGAGATGCTAGTGAATAATACATATTATATAATCAAAGTAAATAATTGTTTTAGAAAAAATATATAATTTTAGAAATCATGAAATACTAGTTATTGTTAAGAATCAAATGAAATAATTCATTTGATACAGTTTTAAACATACATGTCAAACTCATGAAATGCAAGTTAATGTTAAATATGATGACATATAAGCAAATAAATATTGTTTTATTAAAAATAATTTCATAAAACCAAGAAATGCTAGTTAGTTAAATATTGTATTATATAATCAAATAGGATTGTTGTATTAAAACAAGCATTTTATAAAATCATGAAATGCTAGTTAATATTATATATTATTTAATAAAATAAAATAATTAATTGTTTTATTAAAAACAGTTTAATGGGACTTTATTTTGACAGCACTGAGAATGCCAGTTCAATTATTATTATTATTATATTCATTTGTTTTCAAATTATGTAATTTAGTAATTTAGTCAGTCGGCTGATATAGTTTTTTGTCTTTTCTGGAGCTTGACAGCCAAGAGCCCTTCTCCTTTAATGCATATACAGTTTGAGTAAATAATGACAGAATGTTCATTTCAGGGTGAATTATTCCTTAGATTCAATTAGACTGAATCAATTACTTAGATCTTCCTCCCAAAAGCGACATGAACATGCAGACTCTGTCTTGGCCTGGACCCAGTTGGATCTCAGCATCCATCTTGGCTTGAAGGGATAATTAAGCAGCGTTTGGTCTGAAACTCATTCATTATGCAGTATGAAGCTGATGTGTTCATTAGATGGACTTGTGTTATTGTTATTTTAAAGGGTAACCCGGCCGTGACAGCACAAGCAGCTTGAAGGTCTTTAATCATGTTTGTTGGTTTGGTTGGAGGAGGTCTGGCAAACACTCAAAGAACTCGGGACCGAGAGCGTCTGTCTTCGTCTTCCAGGACCTTTAATGTCTGCTTTGGCTCTCTGAAGGTCCTCTGTGTGTTGAGGTGGGACACGCTCCTGTATTAGTCTGGCGAAGCTGATAATGACAGACTAGATGAAGATAAGGCTGCGTGTTCCCTCAGTCTGGCTCTGACTGTCAGTCTGGCTCTGACTGTCAGAGAGCGTTCTGTGGGATGAGTTTGGATGGAGATGTATTGAGTTGTTTGTTTAGCTCAGAGAAGAAGTCAATGACTGTGTCTCATTCCTTAGTTCCCATTAATGTGAATTAGGATGAGGTTCAGCATCTTCATTTTAGTGTGGTAACTGATTAAGCCATTATGAAATATCATCAAATCAAATAAATAAATAATCAAATAAAATGTTTGTTTTTTTTCAGTAAAAATAATTTATAAAATCATGAAATGCTAATTAATTTTAAGCGTAATATCATAAAATCATTTGTAAGTTTTATTACACATTATTTCATAAAATCAGGAAATTCTGGTTAATGTTATATGCTATTTCAAAACACTTAAGTTCATAAAATTGTTTCATAAAAAATATTTATTGCATTTTATTAAAATAATGATTCCATAAAATCATGAAAAGCTAGTTAATTAACTTAATTGTAAACATAATATCAAATTATTATTTATATTTAGTTTTATTACAAATTATTACATAAAATCATGAAATCTGGGTTGATTTTATATGAAATTTTAGAATATAATCAATTGTTTCATAAAAAAAAAATCATGAATGTTTTATTAAAATAATTATTCCATAAAATCATGAAAAGCTAGTTAGTTTTTTTTTGTTTTTTTTTCAAATTAATTGCTTTAAAAATTAATTTCATAAAATCATAAAATGGTCATGTTAAATGATATTTCAATATATAAGCAAATAAAAATGAATGTTTTGTTAAAAATAATTTAATAAAAATCATAAAATGCTAGTTAGTTAAATATTATATTACCAAATAAAATATGTTTTATTTTATTTTTATTTTTTATTTTAATAATTTCATATTGTTTTAATTAAATGCCCCCACCCCTTTATTTATTTATTTAATGAAAGGCACATTAACTATTGTAGGTAAACATTAGAATGCATGAATTCCATGACAACTTGAGATATTTGGGAAATCATGACATTTCCAGTAGGTGAATATAGTGAGCTGCAAAAACTTTTTTGCACTGAATTCTGGGAATTGCATTGAAGCAAATGAAGCATTGTAGTGATTTTGACAATGGGACAGCCCTGTATTGTCCAGCTCCCTGTAGTGCATTTACTACTGAAGTATAGCTCGGACTGAGACAGAAACAACAGAACTTTTAGAACAATACAGGCTGTTTTGTGTTTTCTCCTCTTTCAATAGACAGAAACATGGTGTCCTAATCAGCTGCATGAGAAAGCAATAAGCCCTTTTATTGGTTGCTTTGTTTCTATTTATATTGCATCAGCCTTATTCACACTTCAATCTCATTTTTCCCGAATCCGACTTCGCATAGCTGTGTTTGAACCATTAATATATTCGGATTGCCTGTGTTGTTGTGGCATTTCACTTTCACAGAGGACAGACAAATGATTTGATGCTCAAAATATTGTGCTGCAGTTGATCAGGACAGTGAAAGGACGTTATTCTGTCCAAATCCCATGAGATTCACCCTCAAATCTAATAGGGACACTCATAAAAAATTTTTTTTTTTAAAAACATGATCATGTCAAAATTAAAATGCACAATTAAATAATAATAATAATAATAATAATAATAATAATAATAATAATAATAATAATAATAATAATAATAATAATAATAATAATAATAATAATAATAATAATAATAATAATAATAATAATAATAATAATAATAATAATAATA
>NW_015664702.1:590130-610217 GCF_001515625.1 Sinocyclocheilus rhinocerous
AATTTAATTTAATTTAATTTAATTTAATTTAATTTAATTTTATTTTACTTTTTTATATAGTTCTCATTATATTCGCATTATATTACTTTAAAAAATAAAACATAACTTAAATCATCTTTAACTGAAACACAGTACAACAAATTCCTAAGACTTAAGCACATTTTGCTCCAAATTCTCATCTGTAATGTATTTTTATTTTGTTTTGTTTTATTTTTTAAATATAATAAAATATATAATAATATAAAAATATAAAGTAGCTGTGATTTGCTTTAACAAAAATAGAATTGCTTTTTCTTTTTTCTTGTAATTTTCAGGTGAAATATGCTTCTAACAGGCTTCACGAGCCTCATTCAATAGCGAGACCGTATGAAGCAGATCAATGCTTCTGCTGGACTCCAGCTCGCTGCTTTCCTCCTAATAATGCGCTAATGGAGCACCTGAGCAAGATGTCTGATCTATAAAGGTAGTGCTCGGCCGCTGGAGAAGTCACTGATGTGGAGCGGCTTCTGATGAGCTCGTATCTGATGGCGGATCGATGGGCTGCAGGACTCCTGCGACGTGCCAAGCAGCCTGCAGTTGATTAGTCACAGAATTAGCAGAGAGCTCGGGTTTCCCGTCACAGCCGCGACCGACGACGACCAAATCTCTTTGCGGTTCTTAAATGAGTCCGAGTGCTCTCTGGTTTTCGCTGTCCCATCATTCGCTCCTGGGCCGCGGCGCTACATGATAAATGACTTATTGGGTGGCCACTGACAAAAGTCTCCACACACCAGCCAGGCAATAAACAACAATGATTATTGATTTTTTTATGCTCCTCGCCACGAAACAAAATGAAGCGAAAAGAAGTGTGGTTTGTGGGGACCGGCTCCAGGTGCCGCGAGCAGTGTGGGCTATCAAAGCGAGCGGCTGTAAATTAGGCTAGCACTGTTTAGTGAGGTGCTGGAGGTGAAGGCGCTAGCAGAGAGGCTCTCGACGGGCCGCGGGACGCACCATATGGCAGCGGCCATATGCAGGAGATCTCTGTGGCCAGGTAGACTAATGAATACCGTGGAGAGTTGCTCCAAGTTTTTTTGGCATGACTTTGTTCGCTGGGCATAATCAGATCCCATGACTGGTTTTGCCGCAGTATGAAATCTCTATCCTGCTTTTCCTACACTTTTCAGAGTTGTGTCAAATACCTGCCGTGTTGCTCACAGAGGGTTTGCACACTTCATGACCAAATCAATTCCCATGACAGTGTCCACTTGTCCAGAATTTTTTTTTTGGGGGGGGGGCTGGTATTTCACATCTAATCTTTTTTTTTTACTATTTAGATTTATTAGGTTTAGGGTTTAATGTTTTTATTAAATATTTAAAATATGTATTTTTATTTTTTTAAATATATTATTTTAATCTTTATTAAATATGTGTAGTATTTAAATGTTATAGTATTTGCTATCGATTTTTAATATTTTATTATTTTTCTTTTATATTAACTATTTTAGCAAAACATTTTTATGGTGTCAGAAAAAAAATATATTCTTTAAAGACAATTAGTAACAAAGGTTTTGAATATTAGCTGGAAAGTTTCTATCTCTAATATGACTCTACCAGTTATAAACTAGATAAATAAACTTATACATTTTGCTGAAAATGGTGCAAAACAAGATTGATTTGTCCCATATAAATTTACATCATATTCAAAGCATCACAGAAAACCAAATATTAAAGAGTGCATGGCATCAAAATGCAAGGATGCTGTTGATGAGCCCTGATTTTAGAATTAGTCTTTACAAATTTGTTTGATTTCCACGATTTTCCAGGCCTTATGTGAACTGATAAATCACAAGGATTTTGTGTTAAGAAAGTAGGGCCAATTTTAGTTTCAGTTTGACTTTGGACATGAAGATAAATATTTGCACTGCACTGCATAAACCGATGTTTTTAGCATTTGATACCGAAGATAGTCCAGCCAAAATCTCCATATAAACATCGTTCCCACTTAATTATTTCAGTGTTAAAATAGCCTACTTCTATCCCAGCTTCAGAGTGAATACAATTTTTTTATGTAATTATATATACAGTAATTATTTTACATAATTTTTTATCACCGTTTTGCTGAAAAGTGTTTGGATTGATTTGTCCATATTTTTTTTCCTATTCCAAAATAGCTTTACACCATATTCAAAGCATCATAGAAAACCAAATCATAGTTGATTTCCTGAAAGATCTGTTGATGCATTGATCTGTTTGTTTGAACATCCCAACATTCTATTGACTCAACCAGTAATGATATTATATTATATTATATATCATGTTATGTGTTATGTTACGTTACGTTACGTTACGTTACGTTACGTTACGTTACGCTATGCTATGCTATGCTATGTTATGTTATATATTTTTTACCAGTGCTTTGAATAGTTTTTTTCTGCTCTGTTTGCTAATAAAGTTGGGCCTGTTTGACCCGAAAACGGTAATAAGCGGTGAAAATCAATACAATCTGAATAAGAACTCTGTGTGCATGAAGCTACAGTCGTGGTGCGGCGTAAGTGTTGTTTCTCTGCTTGACTGTGGTCATAACATAATGAAACATGAAAATCCTGTCTGCTCGGATAAACTTCAGTGAGAAATCCAATTCAAAAACCACATACGAGCAATAAACCGGCAGGTAAAAGCGAGCCGTTCGCTCAGAAAAAGCCCATCCACAGGGAGGTCTGAAGACGGAGAGCTACAACACTTTGTCTTCTGTTTAGCAATATAATCCCACCATCAATTACTTCCATTTACTCACTTTTAAGGAAAGCTAATTTGTCTTACACTACAATCAAACACTCATTATGTGAAATGTAATTACTGCCAGCTTGAGTCATCAACCAGTAATGATATTATATTATATTATATATCATGTTATGTTATATGTTATGTTACGTTACGTTACGTTACGTTACGTTACGTTACGTTACGCTATGCTATGCTATGTTATGTTATATATTTTTTACCAGTGCTTTGAATAGTTTTTTTCTGCTCTGTTTGCTAATAAAGTTGGGCCTGTTTGACCCGAAAACGGTAATAAGCGGTGAAAATCAATACAATCTGAATAAGAACTCTGTGTGCATGAAGCTACAGTCGTGGTGCGGCGTAAGTGTTGTTTCTCTGCTTGACTGTGGTCATAACATAATGAAACATGAAAATCCTGTCTGCTCGGATAAACTTCAGTGAGAAATCCAATTCAAAAACCACATACGAGCAATAAACCGGCAGGTAAAAGCGAGCCGTTCGCTCAGAAAAAGCCCATCCACAGGGAGGTCTGAAGACGGAGAGCTACAACACTTTGTCTTCTGTTTAGCAATATAATCCCACCATCAATTACTTCCATTTACTCACTTTTAAGGAAAGCTAATTTGTCTTACACTACAATCAAACACTCATTATGTGAAATGTAATTACTGCCAGCTTGAGTCAAGATTCTATTGTAATAGCGCTACAGATGCTTCCTTCTCCTCCCGTCTTTCCCAAAGCAAACAATAGGCACTTTTCTGTTCCTGCGACGTCTTTCTGTTTGGCTTTGTTTTCTCAGAGCTTATTTAACTTTGCACCACATCATTGTACTTTCAAAGTGACGGCCGTATCTCTAATTCGGTTCATTGGCTCCACTTGAAGGCCTCTCCGTTGATGAATTTCACAGCTTATGAAATTAGGCAGATTGTAGGGAAACTGGCTGCATGCATGTTGAAGTGAAGCAAGACGCTGGCGTTTAATGGACGACGGGCGGCCACTGTGACCCACGAACAGGGCTGATCTCATTTTTGGATCTCATCAGCATTATAAGCATGCATCGCACTATATCCGGACTCAATATGAGATCAACTTTATATTGATTAGCACAGAGAATCATTTTATCTCATCCTTCATTAAATGTTTTAAGAAAAAATCAAGCTTACTTCATTTCTGCTCTAGAACACCAGTTTTTTTTTTTTTTTCTGGCTTAAAAAAAGAGGGACGAAACAAAATTATTCCCTGTGCTAATCAACATTATGCCATGCATGCTGTTGATAAAGGTTAATAACTGAACTTGTGATATTTCTTTTAAAGTCTGCAAGTAATTTTAGACTTACTTCTTTCAATTATTTCTGTATTATATTAATTTGAAATGTATTGCATTATTATATTATATTGCATTATTATATTATATTATATTATGTTAATTAATTATATAATAAATAATGTAATAATGAAATGTATTGCAATATAATATAATATAATATAGTATAATATAATATAATATAATATAATATAATATAATATAATATAATATAATATAATATAATATAATATAATATAATATAATATAATATAATATAATATAATATAATATAATATAATATAATATAATATAATATAATATAATATAATGCAATATAATTTAATAATGTAATATATTTCAAATGCAATTCTTTTATTATCTATTATTTTATTTTAATAATTATTTTATTAATAATTTTATTTTTTACTTGTATTTTTGGCTTGTTTTTTTCTGTATTTTACTGTTCTGTTTACTTTTTTGGATGCAGATTGATCGTAAACTTAGGCTAAAGTTGTGGAAAGTAAGATCATTTTATATATAAATAATTCAATATAAACCAACTTTTTGGCATGGAGTCACATCCTCAGGATGATTTACTACTAGTTTTTGTTGAATTAGTTTATCATAACTATAGCAAGTTTATCTGAGCTCTGAGAGTTTAGCCAAGGCTGTAACCTTAAATTACTTTAACCTACACACAACTTGCAAAGTAGAAGTAAAAATTACGAAGACCTTTTCTTTGTCCAACAACTACTGGAAACTGGAGTCCAATGCAGTGTTTAATTTCAGTGTGAATCTCAGAGGAACTGCTGAATTGCTGTATTCACTTCTATATAAATTTAATTTTGCATTTATTATTTACAAAAGTTCACTTCTGCACATGAACGGAGATGCTTTTATAAAGAAGAAATCAAACTTTGGGTTATATTTACTAGCCAGCGTGATTGGTCCGTGGAGATATTGGCCCATCAAAGAGATGCAAATTCAAACGATGCCCAGTGGAGGAAGAAGCTTGAAATCGTTTTATGAAGCAAACGCTGCCGTAGAAATGTCTATTAACTCTATCATTTCTATAATGATGCAATAGAGAGTAAGCATCAAAACAGCCGACTCACGAGGAATAGAAAATAATGAGAAAAGAAATAAGCAGGCTGTTTGAATATGATCATGCTTGTTGCTTTTTTAATTTGAAGTTATCCTCAGGGTGTGGAGTATTTCTTTTAACATGATTTTGGGATTATTGATCACCTTTTAAAAATTTAATAAGTCAAACAAAATACTACAAACTAATTTCATGTCTGCAACTCATGTTTGCTAAGTCAAAAGTCTCTATGATGTTAGAAGTTAGTTAGAAGTTTCACGCTAGACTTTAATGCTTAACATTCTTAACTCAAAGTATGAGGAATAATAATGCCATATATATATATATATGCTGAATTGGTTTTAGTGGCCATGGGGTCTTTCTGATTTGTTCATATACTAATGAATAAAATACTGCATGCTGTTAAATGTACCTGTGGTTTTGTAGACCTTGATTTTTTTTCTGTTAGCAAACAGTCTGCCAGGTTTCAGCTGATGTTTATAGGTGTATTCAAACTATTTTAAGCTACCTAGTTGCTTAATAAGCTGATTTGCTTGGGTTTGGGGTGTGAAGGTGAAAAAAATACGGCAGATTTTCTTCATTAGCTAACATGGCAGTACTGTACAGCAGCAGTTAGTCTTGCTGTCAAACTCTTCGCCAGACTGGATGTTGAATCTTTTGATGCAGAGAGTGTGTTCAGTGCCGACAAGCATCATTTGCACTGTATAAACTGAGGTTTTTGTTTTGTTTTGTTTTTTGCCTTTGGTACTTGAAGATAAAGTAATTTCTTAAACTCCAGTCACTGAATGCATTTTGATTTTCAGTAAACTGATTCACTGCTTTTTTCTTTCTTTCTTTTTTTTGGCAACATTTTGCTAATTTATTTATTTTTGTTGACAGCACAGATGGGGTTGTCTGTGCATCAGCAGAAGCCTTTTTAATAAATGCAATCCCTCTTGTAATCACCATATTTTAAATGCATCTTTAATCTGATTAGTGTTATTTTGATATGCATATGTCTATTGCGCCTCTTCCCATCCTGATGATGATTAGCACAAATCCAGAAAGAGTGATATGAGGCTTTGCTGCTGTAATATACAGTACCTTGGATTTGATATTTACATTTATCAAAACAAAAAAAAGATTCAAAACTGCATTAAGTGTGAAGTTAAATGGTATGCATAAGTAAACATGCACTGTGTATATATAAAACAGATGAGCAGATTTAAACCTGCATTTGCAACCAATTTTATTTCTGTAATGTGAAATAAAATGTTTGTCTTGAATGCAATGCAAGTCGCTTTAGATACAGAGCACGCATCTGCCAAATGTGTAAACGTAAAATGGAAACATGATATTTAGTAAGACAAAAAAGTAAGCTTTAGAGTGTAAACTACTGTGCCAAAAAATGCATTTATTTTGTTGCAAGAAATTAATACTTTTATCAGCAAGGATGCATTAAATTGAGTGACAGTGACGATGAAGTGACAGTAAAGATGTGTATAAGGTGTGTATATGTATGTATTTTTCTTTTCCTTTTTTCTTCTATTTTTTCTTTTTCTTTTGATATGTTTTTGTTACTTTTGTCTATATTATTGTGGCTATTATTATTATTATTATTATTGATTTTTCTGTTGTGATCCTGATTTGTAATATGCTTTCTATGCTACCCACTGGTTGCTGACCAATTAATAATAATAAAACAAAAGATGTGTATAATTTTACAGAAGACCTCTTTTTACTTTCTATTGAACAAATTGTGAAAAAAAAAACAATATTTCACAGTTTTCACAAAAATATGTCAGCACAACTGTTTTCAACATTTTTAATAATAATAATAAATGTTTCTTGAGCAGCAAATCAGCATATTAGAATGATTTCTGAAGGATCATGTGACACTGAAGACTGGAGTAATGATGCTGAAAATTCTGCTTTTATCACAGGAATAAATTGCATTTTAACAGATATTCACATGGCAAACTGTTATTTGAGCTTGTAATAATATTTCACATTTTTACTATATTTTTGATCAAATAAATGCATTCATGGTTAGCATAATAGACAAATAAATAATAAAATAAAAATCTTACCAACCCCAAACTTGGAATAAATACTGTGAATGCTTTAACAAAATGTTTGAATTCATTTTATTTGATATTTACCAGTCAGTTGGTAAACATGGCTTTTGACCAATTGTGATATTTCTGACTCTACTATAGTTTGAGAAGGACGTCATGAGCTCTCGTGGCGGGACTGATCTTGTTGGCTGTCTGTGGTAAATGGACGTTGTCTCAGCATCTCTCATTTGAACACAAGCAGCACTCGCTCCAGCTTTCATAGTCAGCATTTCCAGCTAATTACAATGCTGCGCTTCAATCACGCTCCGTGCTCGAGGTTCCAGAGATAACGATCCGTAACGATCCGCCACATCTGTGCCGAGAACTGAGAGAAAATGACCGTGAATGAATAACTTAACGTCTTGGAGCGGTTTGTGAAAACCTTGTGTTTATCTCGCGTGCTTAAAAACACGTTGGGACTCAGAGGACGTCTTACGTATGTTTTTGTTTAAACATCAGCTTTCTCTGATGTTTCTTCTAAAATTCCTTTGGAGCAATAAGAAATGCAGTAAAAGCTTTTAGCTAAGAGTTTTCTCTCACAAAGCTGCTGAGACAAACTTTTAGTAAGGAATAGAGAGAAGTTTTAAGCTAAGAGTAAGAGGGCGGGGTTGACCTTGTTGCTATATGGATGATGTCAGCATGCTTACTAACTATGCACAGTGATTGGCTGATAGTCTCTGTCAGAGATTTATTCATGGAAATATTGTAGAGCACAATATTATGTTGCCGTATTCAAATAAAGGTTTAAAAATAATTTAAAAAAATGGTAATTGCCACATTCAAATAAAGATTTTAAAATGCAGGATAAGTGTCACTAATTAAACAAGTATATGTTCAGCTTATTGTCAGCCTCTTGCATGCATGCTTCTCAAAAACAATTAGCGGATATGCATATAAACAGCCTTTTAATTAACAGAGTAGAAT
Source organism: Sinocyclocheilus rhinocerous (assembly GCF_001515625.1). Classification (NCBI taxonomy): domain Eukaryota; kingdom Metazoa; phylum Chordata; class Actinopteri; order Cypriniformes; family Cyprinidae; genus Sinocyclocheilus; species Sinocyclocheilus rhinocerous. Next base: position 598,319 of record NW_015664702.1, read on the forward strand.
AATCATGGCTGATAGTAATACATGCAAACGTAAAAAAAAACTGGACGCAAAAACAGCTGTTACTTCTTGCCCAACTGGTTAATGCAAACAAGGATATAATCAAAGGGAAATTTGGAATTGGGGTAACCTCCAAAACCAAAGGTGATACCTTTTTAAAAGGTCATTATCATCAAATGTTTCTAAAATGTTTACGTTCAGCGGCAGATTGTCGGCAAAAGCCATTTTAAGCCCGGCTCACACTGTGCGATTTTGGCCATGATTTGGTCGTCTGAGACTAATTTTGAAAACCCTAAAAGATTCCTATAATCCTAGGCTAAAACCTGTAGTCTTTGATTGTTAGATTGACATGTTCACCGACAGCCGATTAATGGCCGTTGTGATCAAATTTTACCTCCGACGAACTTCTGGCAGTGTCCTACACTGTGACTTCTCCTACGACGGACGTCAAACTGTCTTCGTTTTTCAAGACAACCCATGATCAGAATTAATACTAGAGATTTCTTAACCGCATTAACTCTCGTTCTCCACTCATGGAATTCATATGATTCGTTGCCTTTGCTATGATAAACACCGGTTGCGCTGCTGTTTTTATGTGGGTGTGTAGTGCTGCTTGCACTATTCTGCATAAATACGCCGGTATTGCCGCCATTCATATACTTTTAATGATAGCCAACATTACAGCCCCGCGTGCAATGCAGCTCGCAGTCACTGAACGTGTATGGGTTGATAAGGTAAAACTCATGACAAGTTTTCTTGCGCGCACCCGTTTTTACAGCCCCGCGTGCAATGCAGCTCGCAGTCACTGAACGTGTATGGGTTGATAAGGTAAAACTCAACAAGTTTTCTTGCGTGCACCCGTTTTTAACGTGTCTTGACTGTCGTACAGTCTGACATTAATGACAACTGAGATCCCACAGTGTGACATGATCATCATGTTCGTACAGTCTGACAAGTACAATCCTAAAGGACTTTTAAAAAATCGCACAGTGTGAGCCCGGCTTTAGGATAGTTTGTGGCTTAGTCTTAGTGACTCCTCTTCACTACTCCTAACCTTTTGCAGATTTAGGAGCTAGTTTTAGCGCTTTGTGAAATGCTCTTAGAGCAAAACTTTAGGAGTCCTAAATTTAGGATTGACACACCCATTCTTTTTTACTAATTATGAGTAGTTATGAGCTACTTTTAGCCTTAAGATGTTTTGTGAATACGGGCCCAGATCATTTGGTCTGAATTAGATGAGAAATAACTGAGCTGATAATATTGAAATCTCTGAATCTTGCAGACTTTCTGGAAAGCCTCTTGAGATCCTTTCTGAACTCTTGAGGAGATGCATATTAGATGACTGGTGTCTTTTTTTCTTAGGAGAAACATAAGAGAAGCGTGAAACTTTAACAGAATCTTCTTCAGAAACTTAATCTGCTCTTAAATCACATTGTTCTCTAGAAGATATTATTAAGGTATTATTGAGGTATTAAAGCTTTTGAACAATACTGTGACAAGAAATGAATGCTTTTTTTTCAGCAAGGATGCGTTTAGCTGATCAAAAGTGACAGTAAAGACATTTGTAATGTTAAAAACAATGTCTATTTCAAATAAAAGCTGTTCTTTTGAACTTTTTGTTCATCAAAGAATCCTGAAAATAAAATGTCTTTTAATTTCCACAACTGTTCCAACATTAAACATATTTGGAAATGTTTCTTGAGCAGCAAATCAGCATATTAGAAGGATTGCTGAAGGATCATGTGACACTGAAGACTGGAGTAATGATGCTGAAATTCAGCTTTGATCACAGAAATCAATAATGTTTTATGATATATTCACATACAAAAACAGTTGGAATAATATTTAAAAAATGTTACTGTATTTTTGATCAAATACTGTAAATGCAGCCTTGGTGAGCAGAATAGACCTTTAAAAAATCTTACCAAACAGTAGTATCAACTTCACCTTGATTTTCTATTAAAGTGCTTTCAGGAAAATAAAACTGGACATAATTGTTGACATGCATTAAGAGTAGAGCTATACAATCTGTTCCCCATTTAATATCATTGTCCTTGAAGAAACATTTGAGGTATCTCATTTGTGATTTTCCTTTTATACGGGCAAAACGCTTTAAGCCTAAAAGTTTGAAATACCCAATTCAAGATACTGAAAGCGTGCATAATGTTTGACGAAACTCAAATGTGATTGAACTCTAATGTGACAAAGTTTCTACAATGAATACTGAGGCAGGTGTTGGAGATTTTTTTGGTGAAGTTGCGATGGGAAGGGCAGTTTAATGCTGAGATGAACAGATGGTGGAGACGGGCAGGTGCAAAATGCAAACTGGACAGAATGACTGGAGGGATGCCATTTACACTGTAAAAATGTAATTCGTTTGCTGTTGGGTTGAGAACCCTACTGAAAAACAGCTTGGAACAGTTTAACCTCCTCCATTTCTCCAATTCTGTTTTTTTAATTGTGGCATTGCACAATAAATCATACAAACTATATATATATATATATATATATGTATGTATGTATCAATATTGATACTCAGATACTGTTTCAGTCATATGTACCTAGCAGAATGCTTTTTCTTGATGACTTGAACCTGGTTTAGACTTTTTCTCCGCAGGGAAACTACATAAAATATCACGTTGAACATATTATAATGTAATGTAGCCTGTCAAGCACGAAGTTTTAAAAATAGATGGGAAATACTTTTTCACACTGACACTGACAAGTTTTCTGCTTGTTCGCAGTCATTAAATAGCTCACCTGAGTGCAAAACACGTGCCTGGAGGAAGTTTGAGGACGGCTCTCAAACATCCATCTGTCGCTTTGACGTAATTAAAGATGTCACAACCAGCGGCGACATGCACCATTAATTTCGCTTGGTGCACCTTCACGTCTTCGGTGCGGTTTGGGAAATCACACATCGCAGCGCTGGCTTAATGAAGCGTGTTTGATTCGGTGCGATGAGCTCCGTGTCTCCCAGTGCGGCTTTGTGAAATATGTCCTTCTCTCGTCCCACAGGTGATCATCTGCGGGTTTGTTCCCAGGGCTACACCTGCTGCACTTCAGACATGGAGGACAGGCTCGGCCAGCAGAATAAACTGGATTTCGAGAAATTAGTGGATGAGAACAGCCACACCATACGGACGATATTTACCTCCAGGCACAAAAAGTTTGACGGTAAGTGTGCAACAGTTGGTTTTCAGTTTGATTTGTCTTTTATAGCTTGATATTATCCAACTAGGCTTTTTCGGTTTAATTACCGGATAGTCCATAATAAACAGATGCAATGCAAAGCAATCGTACTTTCAAATTGCACTGGAACTGATGTGTAATGACACCTGGATGAGTTGCAAAACATGGGGGGGAAAGCAACACATCTTTGTGGGGAATGTTTGGTGTTACTAGTAGCAAATTTGAGGTAGCAATTTGTGAACGAATCGTTCTGTTGATTCGGTTCTGATTACTGAATTGTTTGAACCGGTTCAGAAAACTGAACCTGCATATGAATCTTTGTGTAGTAAAGTGTTAAAAAAATTTATATGTTACTTACTGCTAGTGAATTTGAAGTAGCAATTTGTGAACGAATTGCTCTGCTGAGTCTAAGCTTTTGAATTAATAGTTTGAACCGGTTTATAAAGCTGAGCTTGGAGATTAATCTTTGTGCAGTAAAAAATAAAAATTGTGTAGTGTTACTAGTAGTGAGTTTGTTAACAGATCATTCTGTTGAGTCACATATTTTGATTAAATTGTTTAAACCAGTTCAAAGAACTGAAAACATGAATAATGTTACTGCAGGTGAAAATTAAGTAGGAGTTTTGAATGAATCATTCTATTGAGGCGGATCTTTTGAATTATTTTTTTGAACTGGTTCAATAAACTAAACCTACAGATGAAAAAAATGTTTAGCATTTTGAGTAAGAATTGGTGAACAAGTCATTTTGTTGAGTCTCAAATACTTTTAAAGGAATTGTTTGAGCTTTTGAATTAATTGTTTGAACCATTCAGAAAGCTGAACCAGCATGAAAGCATGAAGCTTTGTGTAGTAATGTTAATCAAAAGTTTAGTGTTAGTAGTAGGAATTGTATACGAATAATTTTGTTTCATCAGATCTTTTGAACAGGTCTAAGTGATTCATTCCCAAACTGGTCAAAGTGAGTTAATGGCTTCATAGAAACAAAATATTCAAAAGAACTGGTTTGCACTAGTAAACTGTAATTTCCATCGCTTGCTACTCAGTTGAAAAAGAAAATAAATTTCAATTTGAATCTACTAAATAAGCTTTGGACCTAAATTGTTTAAATTGGTTCTGAAAGCTGCACCTGCAGATGGATTTTTGTATAGTAAAAGCAAAAAGCAAAAAAAAAAAAATATTCAGTGTTACTAGTAGGAATTTGTAAATGAATCATTCTATACAGTAGAAATTTGTGAACAAATCGTTCCGTTGAATCAGTTGTTTTGAATTGGTTTAGAACACTGGTGTGTTTCAAGTTTTCCTTTCTCTTTGGAGTGTTACAAGCTGATTGTGCATAGATAAGTGGCTGTTCAAAGTGGAAAGTGTTCAAGCTTTGTCCACTTCTGTGGGTGGAAATCAATGCTCTGACAAACTTGTAATCTACTTTTGCGGCCACTGAAAAGTTCCTTATGTAATCTTTTGAATGAGAGCCGTTTAGTATCTACTTTTTAACCTTTTGTTATGCCTTTCTTTAGGGGGTTCGGCTTTAATTAGGCGGGTCAGACCCGCTCCAAACCGCCACTGTAAGTCACCCGGAAAACAGGCAGACCTGTTCCATACAGCTCACACTAATTATACAGGTTTTGAAATGTCATAATGAAGGCGTACAGTGGAGAGCTGAAGTACATATTCACGGGTTATGTAAAGGTTAATATTAGTGCTCTTGAAAAGTTGGTGATTTGCATGTAGTGCAAATGGATGTGACACTTATGGACATTGGTTGCAGTAGTTCTTGAGTTAGCAGCTTAATTGAAAGTTTGAAACAAAATGTTTCAAAGAACTGATCCACGCAAATACACCAGAAAACACGTGCTACTTGGTTTCAACGACTTCATTTCTCATGGATAAATTCGCAAGTTTTTTGATTTGCCAAGTTAGTGTTACTAGTAGGAGTTTGTGAACGAATCATTCTGTTAAAGTAGGTCTTATAAATGGGTTCAGAACACTGGTCTAAATGATTCATTTGCAAATCAGTCACAGTAGCCTACAGTAGATCTTGAGGTAGCATTTTTATTTAAAGGGGTCATATGATGCGATTTCAAGTTTTCCTTTCTCTTTGGAGTGTTACAAGCTGATTGTGCATAGATAAGATCCCTGAAGTTGCAATAATGAAGGCGTACAGTGGAGAGCTGAAGTACATATTCACGGGTTATGTAAAGGTTAATATTAGTGCTCTTGAAAAGTTGGTGATTTGCATGTAGTGCAAATGGATGTGACACTTATGGACCGTATCATGTGAAGTAAACGAACTCTGCTGTATCTTTAGTAGATTCAGCACGAATGGATTTAATTATTATTTATAACTTTTTTTTTGGTACTTTTTATGTGCTTCTCTGGCTTCTTAAATGAGACGTAATGGGGATCACAGTTGCTTAAAGTATCTTAAATGTCTCCTCAAATTCCCCAAGAGAAATAAAAATAGACCCAAATACAGTCAATAATTGTCATGCATTAAGAGTACACTCAAATGTGTGTATATATATATATATATATATATATATATATATATCATCAAAAATCTAAAATATAGGCCTATATATTTTTTGAGTGCAATCTGACCTGTTTCATTTAAATATGACTAACAAATATTTGTTTGCTATGGAAGCCCGTTTCCGCCACTGAATAAATCTCACAATTTTGACTTTTTTAATCGCAATTGCGAGTTTATATCGCACAATTCTGACTTTTTTTCTTGCAATTGCGAGTTTATATCTCGCAATTCTGACTTTATAACTCACAATTGTGAGTTTATATCACGCAATTCTGAGAAAAAAAGTCAGAATTGTGAGATAAAATGTTGCAGTTACCTTTTTATTTTTTATTCAGTGGCGGAAACGGGCTTCCATAGTTTGTAGCATAATTCAAATTGATAAAAATGTTATATGCAATTCAAATACATACATCTTTTTTTTTTGAGTATATGAGGAATCATATTTTATTTTATTAAAACAGGCTAAAATGATGATATGCAAAATACATTGATGATTTATTAGTTAATAAGTATGTATTCCTTGCATAGTTATTTTACTGCTTTTATGTTTAAATATATAAAGTTATTAAAATTAGTTCAAACTATTTGGATTCACCATTAAAGACTGATGATTATTTAAAAAGTATACATTATAAAAAAATTAAAAAAGTTTGGTATTTTGAGATCTTTTGATGATTCCAACAACAATCTTTAAAAAAATTATAGCATACAATGTATAACAAAATCTTAAAATTGCACACACACACACACACACACACACACACACACACTTATATCTTATAGCATTCATGTATATTATACATTTCTATATTTTACTTTGAATTAGCAATACAATAAATACAATACAATAAATCTTCTGACATTTTTCACACCAATTTTTCTACTGTAATGAGAGCTCATTCTCATTACTGTACCACCAAACATTCTTATTTAATATATAATATAATATATATTTTTTATATACTTGAATATGAACGTGAATAGCAGCTCGGACCGTTTGATGAGAAATGTTTGAGAAAAAGCTACAGACTTCCGCAAAACTCTCGATTCAATGCCGTTGCTGTCTAGAAGAAGCGATCAAGCTGTTAAAGAGATTTTTCTTTCGTTCCTATGAGAATGTGAGCAGAGTCGCTTGCTGAATGACTGCGAGACAAATCACGCCGGCGGTTTGCATACTGATGTTCCTGAGAGATGGAGGCCGTGATACGACGTGTCATGCTGGAAGGTTCTAGTGGCTCGACTCTGTGCTATCCAGCCCTCATGAATCCAGTGACACAACAAAACCCTTCACCATGAATCACTGCCAGCTCATAACCTACATTATTCCTCTGACGGCTCCAAGTCCACTCCAAATCAAAGCCCTGTGTTCTTCTGTCCACTTCTTAGGGAACTTGCGTTGAATCGCTAACAGCTAACTCAGCCTAAAAGAGTTTTACAAACCAACAGCGAGGCTTTGATGAACATAGGCGGGCTATAACGCTGACAGATTGTTAATTACGCCGGTGAGCTGCTGGATCTGGGCATGGCGGTGATTACAGATGCTGTTTTGGGCCAAAAGAACGGGAGAATTTTCATTAATAGTGAACAGAGCCATTAATACTTAAGCAATGCCATTAATAAACCTGAAATACACAGACACTGTGGTTTTATAGCTTTTTGGCCATTGTATTCATAGACGAAATCAACCCCATTCACAGTGCTGTTATTAATTAAGCTCGGCTTTGAAATCTACACTTTGTTTACACTCACTTAGTCGAATGCATTAGCATTAATTAGTAATTAGCATATCAGCATGTAATAATTTGAAGTGGTGATGGAGTCATGTGACTTGTTAGATGTTTTATGGGTATTAAGTTCAAGTGTAGACTCGGATATCTCATGAAAACATGTCTTGAGCATATTTCACCTCAAAATCAAGTCGATGCAAAATTATATTTTGCTTTTAGAGCATTTAGGAGCATGTCATTTAAAGAGGATCCATGCTTTGCTATGTAAAACAGGCTAAAATTATGATTTTCAAAAATATGAATTATTATTAATATTATTATTAAAGTATTTATGTGTTACATTATTATATACAACAAATGTGTATTTTATATTTAATATAAACATTAATATATTTAATGTAATATTTGTAAAATATTTTTGTTTAAATCAACAATTGAATTTTAATTAAGCAAATCTCTATATATGTTTCATTGTCTTTATGCTCTATACAAATGGATTTCTTCCAAATGGATTTTGAGATGAAATGAGACTTGGCCATCCATCCATTTAGTAAACGTATGATCATAAGACGTCATGAGCTGATGGTTGTATCTGTGGGATGAATATCCCGCTCTCTTTAGCCACACGTCTGTATCATTGAACGGTTCTCTTCTGATCTGAAGTCGGGTCGTAGTGCATGTTTTCTTTATCGTCTCCAGCTCATGCTGTGCTTGTCTTCTGGTCTTTATCTCGGAGGGCAGGTGTGTATCTGACAGACCAGCACACTTAAACACACACAAACAAGCGCATATACACACGGCTTTATTTATCACTCTGATAGGCAGCGCAGATTTGGCAGCTAATCGGCAGAAACACCTTCAGTTTGACGGGATAAATATCGATCCGTCCGCAGTATCTCTTTTCCTCAAAAAGCCGAGCTACCGCGTGATTGATGAATGGATCTCTTTTTGTACTCTGTTGGGTGTGAAGTGAAGATAGTCAAGTCCATCTGCTTCCCCCGAAGAGTACAGTTAGCCAAAAAAATGGTGTGAACTGCAGATTTGTATCTGTTTTTATATACAGTATATTGTGTGTCATATACTGCATGAATTAGCTGTAATGCACACACAATAATTTATTTGTTAAATTAGTATTTATTCATTGCGTAGTATTTATTGTACTGCCTTTAATTTAAATAAATTAACATTTTTATTTTTTTTATGTTTTAATCGAAACATAATGGCAATCATCATGAAGACTAATGATTATTTAAAGTTATTATAAAAAGTCTAGTTGTATTACAGTAATGACAATGAGATCTTTTGCATTACAGTAGGTAAATAATAATAATAATTAAAAGTAAAAAATTTTCCCCTGAAATAAATTTAGGGGAAAAAAATGTCATATTCATTATTTTATTTTATTTTTTTCTTATCAGTAATCTTTATCTTTAAACTGCCTTTATGCTGATTTAGATGTGTTTGTGTGTATATATATACATATATTACAATTTATTGCATTAAAATATATTGGAAATATGTTTCATATATTTAGTAAAGTTCATCTGCCTCCCCAGAAGAGTAATGCCAGTCAGTAATTGAAGTGAAAGTATTAACATTTATTATTATTATTATTATTATTATTATTATTATTGTTATTAATCAAAGCTTAAAAGGAATCATCATGAAGACGAATCCTTATTTACAAACATATGTTATTATAAAAACTTTTGGTTGTATTACAGTAATGAGAGAGAAAAATGTAGGTAAAAATTGTCATAAAAGAATGCAATAAAACGTAATCTTTATCCATTTTTTTTAATTGCCTTTATGCTGATTTAAATATAAAAATGACAGTTTATTACATTAAAATGTATTTGAAATATGTTTAATATATCAAATCAAGTCCATCTGCTTCCCCGATGAGTAAAGTGAGCCAAAAGTGATGTGAACTGCATATTTTAATCTTTTTTGTTGTTGTTTTTTTTGCATATCTCGCCTGTCATATATGAGTTAGATTCATTTCAGCGAATCGGTTGTGCTTTAATTGATCTGGTTTGTGGTTTTTCCAATGGCACTGCTGTTGGGAAGATCTCTGTTGTGCTGGTAGCTGCTCATGAATCTGAATGGTTGGAGTCGTTGGGCTGCCCACTCTGCCAGCTGTGAAGCAGCATTCGTCCTTTATCTTCTGGAGCTCTAGCCTCCTCCTAGGGATTTGATCCTTCATCCATTTTCCATGCCCTCATTTTTTTCAGCCCTTTGCTATTTATATGAGCCTATTTAGAAATTCTTTAACTCCCACTTTTTGATTACTGCCTCGGCTTCCTAAGGGGCCTTGTTTTTTGATGCATTATTGAAAAATCCTGATGCTGTTAAGGCATTTAAAGGCTGCATGATTAAGTCTGAATTGGAACGCTGGGTATTTTTTGGTTCTTATATGTCTTCTAAACACATTATGTGCAACACTTTTATGCAATAACTAATGAAAATTTGCAGTGCTACAGATTTAGCAACATTTTCAATGCCATCGATGTAGCTGCTTTCTAAACGATTCACCAGTCAAATTAACGACATTCACTACCAATTACAAGTTTGATTAAAATACAGTAAACACTACAATATTGTAAAAATATTAAAATTTTAAATGTGTTGTTTTGTTTGATTATATTTTGAAAAGCAATTTATTTTTGTGATGCAAAGCTGAATTTTCAGCATCATTACTCCAATCTTCAACAATTTTTGAATGGTACTGCACCTCTTTTGTAGTCTAATATTGTGTTAAATTGTTAAAACTGTTGACATATAATCCAATAATGCATTGCACTGAGATCTATACACGATGACAGTTGAGTTGAGAAAGATGGTGATTATTAATATGCTTTTATTAATTTATTCATTAATTTAATACAAGTTGTATTAATAAAAAGTAATAAAAATGCAATCTAATTAAAATACACAATTTTACTTTACTTTTTTATTTTATTTTATTTTATTTTATTTTATTTCTGATGCTGTTAAGGCCTAAGTCTAAATTAAAACGTAGGGTTTTTTTTTTTTTTTCATTCTTTATATGTCCTTTAAAAACTTTGTAAATTTGTAAATTTGGCACTTTTATGCAATAACCAATTAAAAATAGCTATTTTTAAATTTTATTTTGATAGATAATTTTATTTTATTGTATTATTTTATGTATTTTTTATGACTTACCATCACACAATTTCATTGAAATAAATTGTTTATTTTATTTAATTTAATTTTTTACTTTTTTACAACACAAAACTTTATTGTGCTATTTGTGTGTCATCATATGGAGTTTATGTCTATGTAGTGTGTTCCAAATCAATCACTTATGATGTTCCATATCAGTTTTAATGCTTCCTCAAAAGACAGCAGACTGGCATCAAGGCAGTGTGTTTTCGATAGCTATTAATTTTATTTACTGTAAAATTTGCCTTTAAGTTTAATGTTTGCACCCTAATTGTGATCCTCACTGGTTTTGCGCTAGTTAATGCTGCTCAGCTTGTTAAAATAAATACAATCTGACAGTTGTTCATTCATAATAGAGTACATCTCTACTCTTAAACAGCTTTAATGCAGTTAGCTACTTTTTCCAAAGCGACAGCTTAACTGTAGTTGAACTACTTTATGAGAAACTTGTAGCTTGATGAAGAAGTTTTTAAAGCAGCTTCTCCAGCACATTGGCACGTTGTTTGGCACGGAGTCCTGAATGACGCAAATGTGAGACGATCATCTCTCTCGAATCGGCCGTCCATTAGACCGCATTACTCCTCTTTTAATACATTAGTCTGGTTCAGTCTCCCACTTTGCCTCATCCTGACCTGTTTTTAAGCACAGCTCGATGAGTAACTCTCAGGATTAGACAAATACGGGCACTTTGCTCAGTGTGGGAGAGCCAGTGAATCACAGATGTTACTGGGGAAAAAGCCACAGAGGATTGATTACATCAGAGCGAAAAGCCTCTTTCTTTGATTCTGATCACCCCCACAGACTCGACAAATCTTCTGCTTTTTTCCCAGCAGGGCAGCTTAAGGGAGGAAGCCAATTTTTCACAATGTACAGGTTTCAACATCACTCACTTTTTAATTTTGTACGGCTGAAGCTTGGAGGAGCCGCCTTGGTGGAACTCGCACTGGCATTAAAACTCTGTGAAATGTCAAACTCGGTGGGTGTTCAAGGGTTGAAACTATTCCTGATAAAAGCTAGGTGCAAATTTTCTGTCCAAAAGTGCTTTTCAAAATGCTCATGTTAAATCAACATGGTGCAACTTTCAGAATCCAAAAAGCATGGCAAGCTTATTATTTTATTTTATTTTATTTTATTTTGTTTTGTTTTGTTTTGTTTTGTTTTGTTTTGTTTTGTTTTATGTTGTTTTGTTTTGTTTTGTTTTGTTTTGTTTTGTTTTGTTTTGTTTTGTTTTGTTTTGTTTTGTTTTGTTTTGTTTTGTTTTGTTTT
>NW_015664702.1:611122-616530 GCF_001515625.1 Sinocyclocheilus rhinocerous
TATTTTATTTTGTTTTGTTTTGTTTTGTTTTGTTTTGTTTTGTTTTGTTTTATGTGATATTTTTTTATTTTTTTATTTTACTTGCCAAGTTGTAAGTGGAATGATTGATTGATTGATTGATTGATACATTTACTTATTTAATATATAAAATACATGTTTTATAATCTTTTGTATATTTTTATATTGTTTTATTATATTTGTATTTTTAAAATTTTGTTTTCTTTTATATTACTTGCAAAATGTTATTTAACCTTTTATTTATTTTATTTATTTAAAGTTGTGGAAATTATTTAATATCACATCCATCCATCCATTCATTCTCATTTCCAGAAACTGATCTCTCATCTCCAACATAACTTTTGCAGTCTCCTCTAAGAGGCTTTGTCCCTCAAGATTTTTGCATGTGACTAATCCACATCAAACTTATTTTGTAGTTCTCACCCACAACCACCTAAAAGACCAATTTATAAAGGCGCCAAGCAGATGTCCTTGCTCTGGGATGTCCAAATCCAATTACATAGGCAGTTGTGCAACTGTTTTGCCTCTTTGACCATTTCAAACAACATTTCAAGCGCAGGAAACAACACAAGAAAATATGAATAGATTTAGCTTTTCCTCATATGATTCCTTCAGTGCTTTTGATTCACTCTCGGAGAGAGAAAAATAACGGTTACAGCAACTGTAAGGAAGCAAAGGCCAACCCATGCAAAAACATATGCATTAGAAGATTGCAACAATTTTCACAGACGGAAATATATGACAGAAGAATGTGCAAAGTGCTTTAAAACCAACAATATACTCTTGAATGCAGTACTAAATATGAGGATGAGTGGATGTCTTCGTCTTTGATTCCTCCCAGAGGGCTTAGTGTTTGTCTCCAGCCCCTGACCTGAAAGAGAGCATGTAAGGTTCCTCTTCACAGCTGAAGCACAACCAAGACTTGAACTCCATCTGAAGATGCTTTTGAAGCTGAGATGGGTTTCCTGCCTGGCGAAGCGGGGCTTGGATCGCTGTAAAGGGCAACTTCTACCCCGAGCACTGGATTCCCATTACACACCGCAGACCTCAGAAGCGTTTCCTTCCTTCCCAGAGTGAGACATCAGCAGTCGACTAGACTTTCTGATGAAACGGCAAGGGGTTTGTGCATCTGCAAAAGCTACAGTCACAATTCTAGGGTGAACTGTATGGGTTTTTTATAATCTACCAGACAAAATGTTTCGTCAATTCTTTGCATGCAAATGTGACAGAAAAGTGATTATAAAAATTGTCGACAATTATTATTGTTGCTGAATAGTTGTTTGATCTCACGTGACCTAATGGAAGGACCTGCAATAATGCAGTTTGACCAGTGTGGCGCTGTAGCGCAAGACTGTAATTTAGCCCTCCTGCATACAGTCCAATAGAAGAAGACATGCTTATGAGACTTGCAAACAAAACTGACCCTGCGTTCCATTTAGAAGGGCTCATCCCTATGCCCTAATCCCTTCAAAGGGTTTACCCTCCGGAGTGAGAGCTTCGAAGGGTTGAAGGGTGTAGGGGACCAAACAACTGTTTCTTGAATTGCCCTTCTGCGTCATCATCACGTGCCCACACGGAGGCGCCGTCATCATGCAAAGAATCTGCGCAAAAGATCATGGGAGCCCGAAGTGTCCATCAGTTGAACCCTGCGAAATCCTTCATTCCGAAGGGCCCAATGTAGTGGCCAGTTTCGAGCACTTCGGTTTGGAACGACCATTCAATATGGCGGCCATGATTGTTTTCACTCTGAAGTGCCCTTCGGAGGGCGATATATCCCGTTTGGAATGCACCGAGTGTTGCCAAGTCTGCAGTTTTCCCGCAGAATTGGCAGGCAATCTGACCAGTCATAATGCTGAATCCACCATCTTGCCCGAAAAACAAAAAAGACAGGAGAGTGGATTGAATTCTGTGGACTTAAACTTAAAAATTGTGCGTATTGATCTCTTTCTGTGGTTGAAATAAAATGCATTCTGATGTTCATTCATGTTTATTTCATGCTTTAAGCAAATATAAAAAGAAGATCGGTTGATGTGTGCTTCTTGAGCTGAAGCAATTCAGTGATCTTTCACGACACATTAAAGAGCCACAAACTGGTATTTATTGTTTGAATTTCTTAGAACATGACAAAATTTGAAAGCTGAGACCTTGTTTCTGTTACGGTTCTGCTGGTGTGCCCTAGTTGGCCACCAGATGTCACTGTGTGTTTTGAGCACATGGCTTGTTGTTTGTTGTTGGTGCCATGTGCTCTCCTGTCTATTGTCTGACCCCGCCCTTCTTGTTATCTCATTAGTGTTTTAGTTACTCCACCTGTGTCTCCCTCGTTACCCTCCTCGTTTGTCTCCCTATTTATTCTCCTTGTGTCTGCAGTCCTGTGCTGGTTCGTTGTTTAATGTTATGTCTCAGAGTATTGTCGGATGTGTGTATGTTCCTGTTGCCTTGGCCTGTTTGCCTGTTCTTCCCCCTCAAGGTAGTTTTTGTTGTTTAGTTTATTTTTTACTGTTAATAAATGCCCTTATCTTCCTGCATTTGAGTCCTCGCGTCATCACTCTCCAGTGCCATGACAGTTTCATACCTAAAGTAACCTGCTCTGTCTTGTCTGTCGGCACGTTGTCGGTTTCCTCTTTGTTTCCGCAATGTATTTTTTACTGCATAAGAACATGTGTAGTGTGCGGCATTGTTTGTCAGACATAGCAACAGTAACTAATAGTGATGCAAAGTCCGATTCATTTCCGCAAACCTATTCTTTTCGGACAGATCGGCTCATTGAACCGGTTCAAAAAGCCGATTCATCGGTTCCTGACGTCATCAAGCAATAACTCTACACATGTATTTTCTAACAACTCATTGCCATGTTGTATCAATGAAAAATCCAAGTAAGTCATTTGTGTCCACGCATATTGAAACATTAAAAAATAAAGTTATGTGTGTGAAAGCATATTGCTGATAATTGCCATATAATTCACTTAAGTTAATGGTGTTTGTGGTCACAGTTTCATTCGCGGATCCTTTGTCAGATACGACTGACTGACCAATATTGACTAGCCTACAACTCTGATAAGATTCCTAAAAGTTTCGCACCTACAGCACACATTACAGACATTGATGCACAAAGGCGGATATGTTCTACATGTCTACAGTATAAAGAATGAATAAACCAGTCTTATAAACTCCTTGATTTCGCTTAAGCAACTTTAATATAATATGCATGCACAATAAAGTATTGTAAAATGTATTTACATCACTCGACAGAAAGATTTTTGCAGGTTTTAATAAAATGTAAATTAATAACAGTCATAAGCATATTTCCAGTACGCGCCTCAGGCTTGCACAGTATTGTCAACTCACTCATCAGAATCTTTGGTAATCCTCGTCAAACTTCGCCACGGCTCATTCGGTTCTTGTTGCGTCCTCGGTAATCCTCGGCAAACTTTGACAGTTGGTTGAACCGGCTCATTCGGTTCTTTTTGAGTTGGACGTGCTACTTCGGCTGTGCATCCTGCGTCATCAACCCGGAACTAAAGTTCGATTCAGTTCGATTTGTGAACCGGCTCAACCGGTTACTTCCTGAGAACTGGCGCAAAAGAATGATTCATTCAAGAACCTAAAATCACTAGTAACTAAGGAAGGCAGGTTTTTGCGAAGCGTCAATTGGGCTACTTTTGGCCATGATTTGGCTAGTTTTGAGTAGCCATTGGGCTGGTTTTGTTACGCAGACCTGGCAACCCTGAAACAAAGCCGCACCTGTAGAGCGTGGGAAAGTTTTACAAAAATACAAACAAAAAATGTTGTCAATATACTCGCGGTCAAGTTTTCATTCTTCAGTTAGGGGTGAAAAGAAGTGTGATATACGCAAACAGCGCTTGACTGCTAGAAAACAACCTGACGCTGCTGAAAATGACATTTAGATATAATATGTAAATATGTAATGCGTGCTTTCCTTTCAATAGCTAAATAAATACACAACAAATGTGAAGAAAACAGCAGTTAAGAAAGCATCGGAGAAGAGCGATGTGGATGTTTGCAGCAGCTCTGCAATCGGCACTCCAGTAAAGTCACGTCACATTTGTTTATAGAACACTTTATGCAATAGACTGCTTTAAATAGACAAGCATCTTTACAGTATTAGGGGGCCGTTTACATAGAACGCGTCTTTGCACCAAAAAACGAGACACAGCCTCAGGAACGGTTTTTAAAAAGCGCAGCGCAGAATGCCTCCTCTGCCATGTTGGTGTCAAATAAAACAGTTGCCATGCCAACTTGCTACTGTAAACAAATCTTGCAACATTTGCTCCACCTTGGGGGTCTTCTGATTGGTCCACTGTTTTGGAACTGACATTGATGAGTGGCACTCCGTGTAAAAGTTTAAATTATTTTGACACAGCATCTTAAAAATGTGGTGCTCATGTGCGAGACGCTGCAAAAGACGCAAGACATGAGTGCAACGGTCGTACACATCCATCTAGCACGTGTTTACACAGGAAAAACAACGGAAAAGTTGCGCATTGCAATGGGAAAGCGCGTTCTGTATGAACGGCCCCTTAAATAGTACAAACTGTCAGTGCTGCTTTCAATTAGAATTACACCTTGACTATCTGCTATAAAGCAGCCCTATACTGTATGTATAGAATATGTACTGTATAACTCAATATTTCAACAACTTGCAAAAGCTAAATAATCACTCAAAGCCTGATTAATTAGTGAAATAATTGATTCGATTAAAAAGAATCGATTATCAAAATAATAGTTTGTTGCCTCCCTAGTATGAGCAATAGCAACAGTCATGGTTGACTAAACCTCAAAAATCAGAAGATAACACGAGAAATACAAGTATGCACGCATACTTTACTGAAAGCTCTCATCTTCCCATGCATTTGAGGCCTGAGGAGATATTATGGGCATTTCTAAGTAATCTAGGATCATATTGGGTCTGAAGCAGATGATTTACAGAGAAATCAATTTACAGATTGAGACATACAGGAAGAGGCAAAAAATAGCAGAGAGAGTGAGAGATACAGATGCTCTCTGGCAAACACTGTCAGATGCCTATTACGACTGCAGTGTAGGAGCGCGTGCATGCCAGACCTTCAGCCTGTAGTTTTAACTAAGCCCATAACCATTCATTTCAGTCATTATGGAACCTGAGGGTAGACATTACATTTTGACTGTGCAAAACTCAACACTAGAATGTCCAAGTCGCTTTGACAATGTTCCTATTATTGTGAATGTTGCCAAGTTTATCAGTATTTTAATAAGTCATTGTTAATATGTTCTGTAAGGTTGTTAGGGTGTTCTAAGTGGTTGCTATGCTGTTCGTTCCGGTTGCTAGGGTATTATGTTTGCTAGAATGTTTTTATTGGTTACGAATAGTTCAAAGCAAGGTTACAGGCATT
>NW_015664702.1:616774-620220 GCF_001515625.1 Sinocyclocheilus rhinocerous
CTTGCAACATTTGCTCCACCTTGGGGGTCTTCTGATTGGTCCACTGTTTTGGAACTGACATTGATGAGTGGCACTCCGTGTAAAAGTTTAAATTATTTTGACACAGCATCTTAAAAATGTGGTGCTCATGTGCGAGACGCTGCAAAAGACGCAAGACATGAGTGCAACGGTCGTACACATCCATCTAGCACGTGTTTACACAGGAAAAACAACGGAAAAGTTGCGCATTGCAATGGGAAAGCGCGTTCTGTATGAACGGCCCCTTAAATAGTACAAACTGTCAGTGCTGCTTTCAATTAGAATTACACCTTGACTATCTGCTATAAAGCAGCCCTATACTGTATGTATAGAATATGTACTGTATAACTCAATATTTCAACAACTTGCAAAAGCTAAATAATCACTCAAAGCCTGATTAATTAGTGAAATAATTGATTCGATTAAAAAGAATCGATTATCAAAATAATAGTTTGTTGCCTCCCTAGTATGAGCAATAGCAACAGTCATGGTTGACTAAACCTCAAAAATCAGAAGATAACACGAGAAATACAAGTATGCACGCATACTTTACTGAAAGCTCTCATCTTCCCATGCATTTGAGGCCTGAGGAGATATTATGGGCATTTCTAAGTAATCTAGGATCATATTGGGTCTGAAGCAGATGATTTACAGAGAAATCAATTTACAGATTGAGACATACAGGAAGAGGCAAAAAATAGCAGAGAGAGTGAGAGATACAGATGCTCTCTGGCAAACACTGTCAGATGCCTATTACGACTGCAGTGTAGGAGCGCGTGCATGCCAGACCTTCAGCCTGTAGTTTTAACTAAGCCCATAACCATTCATTTCAGTCATTATGGAACCTGAGGGTAGACATTACATTTTGACTGTGCAAAACTCAACACTAGAATGTCCAAGTCGCTTTGACAATGTTCCTATTATTGTGAATGTTGCCAAGTTTATCAGTATTTTAATAAGTCATTGTTAATATGTTCTGTAAGGTTGTTAGGGTGTTCTAAGTGGTTGCTATGCTGTTCGTTCCGGTTGCTAGGGTATTATGTTTGCTAGAATGTTTTTATTGGTTACGAATAGTTCAAAGCAAGGTTACAGGCATTGACTAAAATTAGTAAAAACATTTTTTTTTAAATTATTAAATTAAGCTGAAATAAAATGCAAATAATTAAAAAATTAATACAACTGAAATGATTTTAAAAAATAAATAAATATTAAATATTAGTACAAATAGCGCAAATAACACAAATAAGTGTATTTATATATGTTTATGGCTCATATAGTATGATATCGTGAGAAAATAGAAGACAAAAAAACACCTCAATATTATTTAGATGACACAAATGAGCAAAAAATATGCCATTTTAGATGCTTTTATTTATATGGCCAAAAAAGTGAGATGAAATTCTGATAGCTTGTAATGTAAATCAACGATATTCTTATATATAACAGTATTACACGCTACTTGCATACAATGCATGTAAATATCAGTCCTCACTGTATATCTCTCAAAAATGTGTTTTAGTAAAATGATATTTAATTGCTTATTTTTGTGATCAAAATGTCATAACATATAATGCAATGCAATACAATGATGACTGAGAGATGAACGAGTGAACGTTCCTCAAAAGAGAGGAACAGTGAAAGTAAAGGTTCTGGAAATAAACATTCCTTTAAAGCCTGATGATCGTGTTTTCTAAAAAATGATGTCTGGAGACCAAGTAAACCTAAGATGCGTCAGGCCAGTAAGTGTTCATCTTGAAATATTATGGACTAAATATTATATAATAAAAATTACGTGTATGTTTACTTTCTGAAAATAAGTAGCAAAAACATCATCAGTCAGATGACAGAAGGCATGTAGTAGATTGAGTGCAACAGGTTTTTCAGCAAAGTTTGATCATGTTGATCACATATGATACAGCAGGCTTTATAGAGTTAACAATATCATGGATTTCACACTTGAGATGCACGTATTTGGTCCACAGCATACGGTCCCCTTAAATAATTCATGCATATCCGTGAGCAAAGCACATATTCGTGATTGAATGTCAATGCATCGATCAGAACGTAGTATAATCCCCCCCAAAAACGTGTGTTTGACAGAGCATCGCTCTGTTTGCGGTCCCGTGCGGCCGTGACGCGGTGACAGCAACATTTCCTCTTCAATTCTGCAATCCGAAACCACACGTGTAGTTCCTGGAAGCCAGCATGAATAAGTAAGCACTGTTGTGATGGGCCGATGTCAGCTGAAGTGACTGTCAGCGAGGGCGGGTTATTCTCAGAGGACGTCGACCGGCTGTCTCTCTGTCTCTCAGCGGCCTCCATCATCAGGGGAATGGCTGCCACTCCGGGTAATTTCATCATGACGGTGCAGATGACTGACTGGAAATTCGGGTCATGCCGTTTTTTTCCCTCTTTTTTCTCATCCTGACTAGATGGACAGTCGGAAGAGGTGGCCGGATGCCGTGGATCTGTATGAGATCCACGGCAATTTTATTTCATCTCTTTTCATTTATTTATTTCCTCGGCTGCCTCGCTTCGGTGTGTCAAGGATGCCGAGAAAACCACGCTGCCATAATTCACTTTGTTCCGAGTCCCTCTTCAGTTGGATATTGAGTTTGCTCGGCCCAAATCCTCCCTGCTCACTTACTCTGGATGAAAAAGTACTGGTTATGATGGATTATTTCTTTTGCTGTTATTTCTGTGTACACATTTTTTGCACGAGGCATTCAGGGATGAATTCGCTAAACTGCTGTGCTTCTTAAATGCGCTGTATTTCACAGTTTTATGCACGAACCAGCTGCATGTGCTAGTTTAGCACTGTAAGAAAATAAAATAAAAATAAAAAGTCATGGTAAAACAAGTTTTTACATTAACTCATGAAATTATTTCAATTTCAGTTTTAAGTTATACAAGCTTAAATGAAATGAAATTAATTTCATTTAATCTTATAATGAAATATAATGAAAAACAATTTTTGTGGGTCTTAAAAAGTCTTAATTCACACTTTTCACAAATTAAAGGGTTAAAAGGTCTTAAATCAGTGCAGAAAGTCTACAATTTGCATGCAAAAAATGAATGTCTTTGTCAGTATTTCTGGCTTGCTTTCCAGTAAATCAAGATATATTGACTTGAAATGCAAAATGAAGATATGAAGTCTTATTGTCTAAGAAACTGAACAAAATTGAGTTTATCCTTAAAACAAGGACAAATACCTGTCAAAGGGGAGTGAAAACTTATTTTCCTTTTTAATTAAGTTGATTTTGTTTTTGAGTCCATTGGCATATATTTGTTCTTGTTTTAAACTCACTTCCTTTTTTATACAGTAAATTTCTCTGAAAACAAGATTTCGTAATTCATGTAAATTTGTGTCTAAATTAAATGTATCTTGATTTAAGAATCTTTATATATATATATTTTTTTTTTTTTTT
>NW_015664702.1:620280-631629 GCF_001515625.1 Sinocyclocheilus rhinocerous
TCAAAAGTTACAGTAAGTTAGGAGCAGAGCTTGTTTTTATAAAATAAAGTACAGGAGATCTGTTGTATTTTCAAACTTTTAAGCATTGCTAATACAATCCTTTGTGCTCCCTAAACATTTAGACATTTACATTTAGAGGATACACTTTATTGACATATTGTGTTCAATCCTTTTCTTAAATTTTCATTACTTGGTCTTCAAAAAGGTCTTAAAGTCCTGAAATGAATTGTACGGCCAATTTTATTATATTTAAAAACATTTAGTTTACATTTAATTTTTATGGTGAATTAGGTGGAAATCTTTTACAGTGTAAATTGCACCTTATTCACAAAAGTCAGCACCATTAACTTAATATATCCAGACTTAAGTTGCTCATATTGTACATTTTAGAGTTAATTCTGTCTTAATTGCTGAAAACTCATCAGATATCATGCTTTCTCCTCGTCTGGCACTGTGATTACGCTCAGCACTAATGTTTTTTTTTTACCATGTTTGAGCCATTAGATGATTTGCATAATTCCTTTAGTGAATCATGATGCTATGAGTAGCTGTAATTCATTATTATTGAATCCCCCTTCAGCTTAGTGATGCAGTTAGCAGGTTCATATTATATTGCATCTTTCCAGAGTGATTTATGTGATGTGCAATGTGATCTCATTAGTGTTCACAGTAAATTAATATTCAAGTATATCAGTGACTGTCCAATTCATTCATTCATTCATTCATTCATTCATTAAATGATATACATAATAATAATAATAATAGGGACAGCTACACTTATGAATATGTACTGCTTTAGAGACTACAATTTTTCGACATTCATAGCATATTAAATTCTTAGATTGTTTTTTGCTAATAAATGAATACATGAATTTATAATAAATGACATTAATTAAAGATGTGTCATGCTTTTAATGCACTTATATTTCATAATGAGTTCTGATGCTAATTAAATTGAGCCAAGAGTGCAAACTACATACATCAGTCTAATCTGGACTTCATTTGTAAATAAATGAGCCAATAATGTGTTTCTCTGACAACGTTTATGCATCATACATTTTCTGTAATGGTGTTGTATATTAGAATTGATTTGTTCCATGTCTCTAAACTGAATTGCGTACAGTAAAGTGTTTAGGTTTTAGATAGATGCTGTTTAAATATTAATATTGTACATTTCAGAACTACCTACTATAAAACTACAATCAAGAATCATGAAGAAAATGATTTGATGAAAATGTAATTAATTTATGCAGAGATTTACACGTCACTAAAGTTGAAGTGCTTAGGTTGTGAATGCTGTTTAAATGTTAATATTCTACATTTAAAAAGTACCTTAAATACGACATCAAGAAATCATGAATAAAATGCAGAGATTTCATGAGAACTGAATTGATTTTTAAAGTTTTGCATGTCTCTAAAGTCAAAGTTTTTAAGTTGCTGTTGATATAAAGCTACTATGAAAATACCATCCACATCAAGAAATGAAGAAAATGGATTAATTGCTTTGAAAAGATTTGCACATCTTTAAAGTTGCACAGTGATTTTTTTTCACGCTTTAGATGCAATGTTTATGTTGTCACATATGATCCACGTGCACAAGAAATCATGAAGAAAATCAGTTGTTTGCTACATACAGTACAAACATGTTACATAGAGCTTCAGATGAGTCATGCAGGAATGAATCTGAGTTGCTGATAAAATTTTAAGTCGATGCACCGCATGTAGCCAAAGCAGCTGGAGCTTTAGTGCTTCACACGCATTAATGTTTCAAAATACCAGCTCTGTTGGAACGAGCCGTCCATGTTTTTTTCTGCTTTACAAGGCCAGGCAGTATATTTCTCCGCTTTTCAGCGATTTGTGAAATACATCGGAGACCATTTCACCAGGAGCATTATATGCTGTCAGGATAGGAACTAATTATATAGGGCTTCCAGAAGCCATTCCTCAAGCCCCATTAGGTCTGCTAGCGCGTGCCAGAAAGCCACGTTACTTATATATCACTGCGACGTAATTGTATTTCATTCGCTCTTCTTAGAGTTTGCTTAGTTAAATGGAGCGTTAGAATACAGCAATTTAAGAGAAACAAAACTAATGCAGCTGCGAGGTTCTGCGCAAAGCCAGCGGAAGTGCTTTAAAACTTCAGCGGTCCTCACGAACCCGAGGGAAGGAGCACTCGCATGGAAAGATGCATCTCCGATAGTGTTGCCAGGAATCATTGCCAGAAATCCCAAGGTTGTGAGATGCGATTTTTATTTATTTATTTATGTATTTTTTGTGCAAAAGCACTTGAGAATGCATCGGAGACCTAATTTAATTCATCCTTCTTCATAAGTACGATGGAGGCATGTGTTCCTAAGCTTATTTATTTATTTCCACTCCAATTATGTTTCAAACCACAATGGAGGCAAGTCTGCACTGGATTTAATATCCGAGATGTTTATCAGCGTTTGGCAGTTGAGCTAACATGACGTCTGCGCTCAATTTAACATGCTCTCGTTTCCACTCGCTCAGGGCGTTCGTTCGTGTGCATCTCTGTATAAAACCCTTATAAGGAATTGGAATTTCTTTAAATATCTTGGGAACGTTTATGGTCAGGCATGCACAATAATCCACAGGATGTTTAGTTCTTGGGAACTGGACGTATATGTTGTTTTTAAGCTGCTCTGTCCAGTCAAAATGATTATTTTGTAGGTGCGTGGTTGTTTTTAGCATGTCCAGATGTAGTTAAGAGCTAAATTTAGTCTCCTGTCTGACACAGTCTGGCACACGGATCACGTCATTCATTTTTCCCCCTCAAGTTATCAGTCATACATATTAAAAGGTTTAATGCAAGAATTAAATGCAGTATGTTTGTGTTTGTTTGTTTCACATAAAATACATGTATTTTTTTTTTTTAGTGCACATAAATTGCACACCTTTTTAAGTAAGTAAATCAACAACATTATAAAAAATAATAAAATAAAATAAAAATTATAAAAGTTTATAGTTGTGTAGCAACGCATGAATTTATTACACTGCTTATAACAATGCAATATTGGAGTTGGAAAGTATCAGAGAACTTTAAGTAAATAAAAAATTGCACACAGTACCAATGCATTACACACAGTAAATTTCATATCTTTACACATTTTCTAACTTTTTCACCATTCATATTTTGTGTATACAACACGTATCAAATTTATTTATTTGTTTGTTTGTTTATGACTAACTCTAACTGCTTTATTTTCTATTAGATGCTAATTAAAAATCTTTGCCAAAATGCTGTTGTAATTAAAAGTCAGGTGAATGAAGCATAAGTACAGCTTAACTATCCATCAAATGCAAATCATTTGGGTCTCTTTCCCAAAGTATATTATGTTCAAAACAAATTTCATATCTTTACACATTTTCTAACTTTTTCACCATTCATATTTTGTGTATACAACACATATCAAATTTATTTATTTGTTTGTTTGTTTATGACTAACTCTAACTGCTTTATTTTCTATTAGATGCTAATTAAAAATCTTTGCCAAAATGCTGTTGTAATTAAAAGTCAGGTGAATGAAGCATAAGTACAGCTTAACTATCCATCAAATGCAAATCATTTGGGTCTCTTTCCCAAAGTATATTATGTTCAAAAGCACACAATTGCTGTTTTATGCACTCTTGTTTTTTTAGTGCAGCTTTATGAATGGTTGGAGGTTTTCAGAGTTAATGTTATGGTTGTAAGTGCTCTCAAGACATTCACTGTGTTCGACTTGCACTCGTGATGCTGGAGACAAACCCAGCCGACTGACGTTTCCAGGAATCTCACATTCTGTTCACCACGGGAATAACTGCATGCTGAATATCAATGCAACAGCAATCAGGAAAATGTTTCCTAGCTGTGAGAACATAAATACCCTCTTGCCTTTCAGAGGTATAATAGTCCAAATATCATTTCAAAAAGACTTTGTGAATAAACTTTGATAACCATGTTCCTACGTCTTCTTATGTGAAAGATTCTGCCGGTGTGTTGATATTTCAGTATCTTTCTGAAAGTACAAGAAAGAATATCTGTGAATACTAATGAGATCCAAGTTGAGCATCTGTATTTAGGAAGTAAGGCTGGGTTTGATGGATCTTACTGTAAAACCCAAACCTGAAGAGTCCAGACGGGAGTTCCCGTGGTGAGGTGAAGACAAAGCCGCTTATCCCGTGACTCAGGCCTGCTGGGAGCTAATGGGACGTGAAGCTGCTTTCCTCCTCAGTGTTCAGAGGAGTCAAAGTGAGGTCAAGAGGAGAACTTTCATGCTCCTGTGTCTCTGTTTCAGCGACTCAAAAGTTGACAACTTTGCCAAAAGTGACTAAGTTTTATAATCTTTACAAAGTTGAGTTAACACAGGCTTTATCCATCCTTATTATAGTGTGTGTCTGAAATTGGAAGACAAACAGATATGAAAGTGTTTCAGATGATGTCGATGTTTTAGTGTCTAGTACAAGTATTACACAGAAATTATACTTTATCTATCTATCATTTAAGCATCCTGGCATTTTATTTGTATTTTTTTTTTGACATCCTGTTAAGTAAAAAAAACTTTTTTATTTTATTTTATTTTATTTTATGCACATAAAGTATAACCCCCCCCCCAAGAGAAAAAATAAAATAAATAAAAGTTATACAATTATAAAAAAATATATGGTAGTTTGATAGTACCATAAAATATTAATTATTTTGTTTTGTTTCGGTGCTGCTAGTGCACAGAAGTTTCATTAAATAAATAAATAAATAAGAAGAAAACAAATAAAATAAGTAAAATAAATAAATAAAATAGTAAAAATTATTTACAGTTTTTTTAGTAAATTAATAACAAAACAAACCTACTTGTTGTTTAATAATTTCAAACTTTTCATCATTCCATTCATATTTTGCATATGTTCTTATGATATTGTATTTCAGCTCATTGTCATTTTTTTATTATCCTCTCCATTTTCTTTATGTCATGTAATTACATTTAATTTATAAATAAATAAATAAATAAATAAATATTGTCACCTATTCCAAGGTGCTGCACTATGGAGGACCAAACCTGCAGAAATAAAAATAATAAATAAATAAATAAATAAATATCAAAAATCTAAAAGGTTTGCATTATAACTGAGAACTACATGAACACTTCACAGTTGGTTGTGTTACTGTAAGTAATTTTCCTCAAATGCTATTGAAGTTAGAAAAGTGCACATTGCAGAATGTCATGAAATACATATGATACGTTAGCCTATAGCAGAGAAACGTGACGTTTGTGATACATATGGTAAGATTGCCTGCAGTAACATGGGCTTTGGCCCATCAGGGTGCCTCAAAATTATGATGTAGTGTTTACAATTTGCCTTTTGCGCAGCCTGCTCAACTAATGTTTTGGATGGTATCAGCGCCCTTAAACTGTTATCCAAGCATTGTCGGGAGAGAAGATGAATGAGGTCATTTGCTTGCTAACCTCAATTCGGTTTCTGTGGGAATGCTTTTTCTATTGTCGTTAATCCCCGGGGTTTTGTGCTGTTCATGTGTGTGTTTGAGAGCGTGTGTGTGTTTGAACTTGATAAACTAGGTGAGAAGCCATTTTGCTTGACATCCAGTTTGGAGGCCGTATAAACAGCTACTCATTTGACTTGCTGTGTATTTTGACTTCGGCGTTCTCGCTTTGACTCTATATGGTCATGTGTTTCTTCTGCGTCAAGTTACCGTGGAAATTCAGTCTTTACATCAGTGTTTCTCCAGCAGAGGGTCATGAACCAGTGGGCTGCAGGTCTGTTCTGATTGGGTCACGGACAGCAATGAAAACAATGTTAAATGATCTAAATCCAGCTTTTCACAGCTACTAAAGGCCTTGAGAGACCCAGATGAGAAGCGTTTAAGCTTTCAGCTCTAGCAGACTCAAGGAAAAATCTGTAGGAAGAACATTATAGCAATTTAGACTTCATTTTAATGGACGGTATGGGTGATCATGTGACACTGGAGACTGGAGTAATGATGCTGAAATTCAGCTTTGATCACAGAAATAAATTTCATTTTAACATATATTCACATAGAAAACAGATATTTTAAATTGTAAAAAAATATTTCACATTATTGCTGTTTTTGCTGCATTGAATAAATGCAGCCTTGGTGAGCAGAACAGATTTGCGAGAAATTATAAATATATAAATTCTATATTTGTATTATATTTCATAAAAACTGTTAGCTTAGCATACGTGAATAGTATGTTAAAATACATTATAAATAAGCAATATCCTTTCCCACATGATGCTAATGTAATTGCATAGCAAAGGTCGTGTCGTCAAACAAACCCTTGAGGAAGTGTTCTAAATACAAGCTCGATGTTCGATGTCCTCACGACCCCGTCTCATTTGCCTTGATTAATGCCAGCCTATGCTTTTCTTCCACACTTCCTGGTGAGCGTGTGAGCGACCGGTTCGAGCTGCGTTCCAGCCCCTAAGAGTCAAAGGCAATTTCAGCTCATTAAAACTCCCCCAAATTCATTAGCGGCGAGTAGCGAACAGCAACCCCAAGGGGAAGAATCGCCAGCGTCCAGTTAGCATGGTAATTCTGAAACGCGCTTAATTCATCAACCTGAACACAAGTCTTCAATTAAAGCATGAAAGTAGAGGGCTTTTTCTTCATCAACTAATTACAGTCAAAACTGTGTGAGGAAAAAGAAAAATGAACTGAGGTCTTTGTTAACTTTAAGGCGGACCAGATTACATTATTATGAAGTTTTCAAAGGTAGAAAGTTAAAGCTGGGTTACGCAGTTTCAAGGAGGTTTTCATCAGGCCTGTGGAAAACTAATCTACAATGAAATGATATTTAAGTCAAAAAACATTTCACTTCTGTAGTAGGACAGGTAAACCAGGTACAGCAGTACATTCAATTTGAAAAAAGCAAAATGAGTCTGCAAAAAGCTTAAAAAGCAAAAACTATCATAAATTAACATAACATAAATGTGTTAGGGGTTGGAGTGGTTTTTGAAAATGTTTTTGAAAGAAGTCTCTTCTGCTCACCAAGGCTGCATATTTTTTTTTTATCAAAAATGCTGTAAATATATGAAATATTATTTCAATTTTAAAAATCAGATTTTTATGTGAATATATAGTACAATGTAATTTATGTGGAAGCCATGATACATTTTATTTTTCCAGATTGATGAATAGAAAGTTAATAAAAAGAACAGCATTTATTTAAAATAGAAATATTTAGTAAGTCTATAAATGTTTTACTGTCACTTTTGATGAAATTCATTTGTCTTTACTCAATACATGCTGTTCTTTTCTTTTCTATTCTATTCTATTCTAGTATGTTCTATTATTTTCTGTTCTATTCTATTCTTTTATTTTATTTTATTTTATTTTATTTTATTTTATTTTATTTAATTTTAGCCCCAAACTTTTTATAATGGTAGTGTATCATGGTTTCTATAAAAATATTACATTCATTAAATAATGAAATGAAATTCATTATAAATGAAATGTAATAAATTCCATTTTACAATAATATATAAAAAATAAAATAACAGTAACTGTTGTAAATTGGTAAATATCTTCACTGTTACTTTTGATCAATTAGATTTTTCCTTGCTAATTAAAAGTATTAAAATAAAAGTATAATAAAGTATTTATTTATTCAAAAAAAAAAATCTATGTGATGATTTGAGATGTCATTCATGTCTTTAGTACAAACGCTGTGATTCAGTGATTTCTGTTTGCTTTTGTGCATTTCACAAAGAGAGACACTCGAGTGTTACGCTGTCAGATGAATTAAGAGCATTGCATTAATTTGACATCTATTAAAGAGCGAGCGACGGGTAGATCAAATCTCTCTGGCACTCAAGCTAAATGTTCTGCAGAGACAAAGGGCATGTGAGACAGCGAGGGATGTACTGTGTACCATTGGTTTTTATTTCGCTGCCTTCTGGCTGTATGTGATCCTTCGGCTCTCCTGCAGTCACAGCTCCTCTATGAAGCTCATTAGCATCCACCAACAAACACACACAACTCAAACCAGCTTCACGCAGATATAATGTCAGCCAAGACCCGAGAGTGCCGCGTAGATGCCGATGGCTTCACGTTTCGCCGATCCTGCGTAGGTGTGTATCTGCTCGGAGAAACCCAGAATTGCATTTAAGAAATGAAGATCATGAGTTTTATCATTGCTGAAGTTATTTTTAGCTTACGTATTTAGTGTTGAACTTCATGTGTCTGAAGAAATCCTACAGATCTACTGACCAAAACCTGTGCCAGCTTGTTTCTGACATGGGAGAATATATATAAGATAATTGTGACTTTTTTTTTAATCTTATATCTCATATCTTATTCAGATTTGCAATTTTGAGATGATAAGTCACTTACATTTTTTTTTATTCCATGGTGGATTAAAAAAAAAAAAAAAAACAGAGAGTGAGAGAGAATATGGAAAAGTAAAAAATTGTGAGAAATAAATTTGCAAGGAAAAAAATCAGAATTTTGAGAAGTGGCAATTACATTTTTTATTTATTTTTCAATGTATTGTGTGTTTGTTGAATGAAAGATTTATTTTTGCTTTGTTTTGTTTATCATTTCATTTCATTTCTTACCATAAGGTTTTAATGGTGATGTAATATTAAATTCATAACAGGAATAAATTACATTTTAAGATGTGTTCAAATAGAAAACAATTATTGTTTTGCAACTGTAAGTCTTTGTAACATTTTAAAGGTCTTTACTGTCACTTTTTATTATTTTAATCTATCATTTCTAAATAAAAGTATTGAAAGTAAAAATACATAAAAGTAAAACTTTCTTTCTTTCTTTCTTTCTTTCTTTCTTTCTTTCAAAACAAAACAAAACAAAACAAAACATCTTACTGAGCCCAAAGTTTTGAATGGCATACTGTATATAGTATTCTTCTAGTATTTTATTATAGTAATATATTTAGAATTTTATTTCTCAGAACTGTGAGGAAAAACTGAATTGTGAGCTAAAATGTCACAATTACCTTTTTTATATTTTTATCTTGTGGTGGAAATAGGTTACCATAAAAGCAGTGCTTAAGTAACACTAATAATTGGGTATTCATGAATATTAGCTGTTATTTCTAATGACTGCATCACTGTCATGAGCTGCCGGCTGAAATATCACGAAGCCAAATGTCTGATAGCATCACTGTTCGTTAAGTGGTGGCGATTGAAGCGGATGATATCATTCATAATATAAATCATCTCCTCACCATGAACAGACTTTACTGACCATTAGCAGAGAGCAGAGCTGATCTTTGCTGAACTCTGATTTTAACAGCAGGCTTTTAATGTTCATAACAAGCGATCGCCTCTGTTCACAGTGTTAAGTGCTTTTGTTACATTCACACTGAAGATCACTTTGAACTTTTCCCAGGAGTTCGCATATGTTCTATGTAAAGGTTCTGATAAACAGATGAACTTGTGTGACTGAAGTCCATCGACATCAGAGAGACTTTTTCTTGTTTTAAATGTAAATTGAAAAAGATAAAAAATATATATATATTTTTCTTAATTGGGAAAAATCTACCTGTAAATATGTTCAATGTATATAATACATTGAAAATATATTTAAATAAATACTGATTACTGAATACTAAATAAGAAAATGTTTTATATTAACACCCCATCCATCAGTTGTCAGAATATTTGAACATTCGAACATTTTTACTAATTTATTTTATAAGAACATTTTTAAATGAATTGCACTTTTCTACTACTTTAGTTTAAAAGTATAAATGAAAATTCCTTCCTTCCTTCTTTCCTTCTAACAGCAAAAAATATCTAACAGCAGTTTTTTTCCTCAAATCTGTATTTAATGTTTATGATACTACATCCATATTAGTTTGAAACAGCTCTGCCCACACATCCATCTTTCAAATGTTATTTTAACCATGAGCAGAAGTCAATGTAAGCAAATATAATGCTGATATAAAAGTATATTTCCCATTCAAACTTTGCCACTCCATGAACTAATGTGTGATTTAGTGGAAAATATCTCTTGAGTTTTTACAGAGGATTTCCGATGATTCTAGCCACCACTAAACCACTTTCTCCCACCCACTTACATCCACATTAATTTTTTTGTGTGAATGTCAAGTTCACACAGCCCTCAATATTGACATTTTCACTAAGCAGTTTTAAAAAGAATGTCGACTTGATTAACAGCATGTTAGTATGCTGTCATTCACCCAAATACATTTCATTTTTCCTCATATCTGCCTGTGGGATGTAATACGTTTCCGTTGAGGCCCTTTAGGACGTTTCTTTGAATCTTGCATTAACATCAGCGCAATATTATTTTTCATTTAGCAGAGGCTTCAGGCTCTTCCTCACACAGTAAAGTGACAATAACATGGACATTCGGGTATCAGTTTTTTCTCTAATGTAAATCCGTCCAGGACACCTTTTCGGAAACACGCTGTCGGATTAGAGCCTCCTCCACAAATGTGTTTACAGAGCCGACTTTCTGCAGGGAATTGACTGTGTTTAATACAAACGTGCTGCGCATTGACGTGACCTAGCGGAGTTTGCCAGAAGGAGTTGATCCAACAACAGCACTAGATCCTGGTCAATATCTGCTCCATTCAGTGGCGAGAGGTTTGCGCGTCTGTAAAGAGGATAAAGCGGATGGATTAGTCCAGTCGTGTGGCTTATACAGTCTGACTGACATTTGTATTATGGGGGCTGATTAGTTCTGGATTTATTTGTACAAATGAACCTGTGGAAATCCCATTGTCAATTCCGCAGAAGATTGTCTGTCTTTAAAAACCAGCTGTGAAGATGAAGAGATCCGTGACTACATACGCGTATCTGATGAGTTTGTGTTTTTTATGTGACTCTGCACGCTAGTTTAGCCGTCTGGTTCACACTGCCGCTTATTCTGGCAAATATCTGTTAAATTACATGGGAAGAGGTCATCTACACAATGATTAAAATATCTTGTGAGGGTCTGGAGTCAAGTCAGTTTGATTTCCCAGTAATTCAGCTGGGTTTCAGATGTCTACAACAGAAGATATTGTTGAAAACATTACACTGTTGTTAACTTTTGCTTTGTTTCCTTATTGAAATCAATAGATTTAATCTGTTCTCTGATGCAACGTTTATTGTAGTTTGTAAGCTCCCTCAATCAATCTATCTATCTATCTATCTATCTATCTATCTATCTGTCTGTCTGTCTGTCTGTCTGTCTGTCCTTTACTTTACTTTACTTTACTTTACTTTACTTTACATTGTAGACTTTAAGCGGCATCAAACAAATACCATAACAATATCCATGAAAGTTTTAGCCAAAAACACATATATAATATAATTTATTTATTATTTATAAATTATATTTAA
>NW_015664702.1:631753-641529 GCF_001515625.1 Sinocyclocheilus rhinocerous
TTTAATTTATTCATTAACTCATTATTTATTTATATTAATATTATAATGTAATAATAAGAACAATAACAATAACAATAACAATAATAATAATAATAATTATTATTATTATTATTATTATTACTATTATTATTATTATTATTATATTTATTCTTATATTTATTTATTTATTTAGTACATATATTTCAAATTTATTATAATTTATTTGTGTACTAAATTATTAATTCAGTATGAGAAATGTGATTATTTTTAGCTTTTAAATACTTCTTTACATGACATTTGTGTGCAATATGCTTGGATATCGCAGTTTTCTTTTTATTTTACATTTCTTATTTTATCTAATAACTCTGTTAACCTTCTACGACATACAAAATGCAATTTCTGGAAGATTTAAATTCAGGCATATACATATAATTACATGCACAAAGTGAAAATTTGCCGTATTTGATGCAGGCGTGCAAATGAATTTAGGCTAAAGTCTGACATCAGCGTTCCTTTGTAATTACTGTATGTGTTACTGCCTTTAACATCAGTGCAGAGATTCAGCTGTGAAACTGAGATGATAGGAGAGTTGTTTCCACTCTTTTGCCTGGAATGGAGTTGAAAGTCCTGGTTCGGAGCCGCTTGGCATCTATTGTGGAATGCTGCGGTTTTGGTAGATGTTAATTGACTCTCTTTTGATTGACGGTGGAATGTAATGCCTTTTACAGCTATTTGTCCAAACAGCTTGACATTTTCTTCATATTGACTGCTCTGACATATGGGTCATGAATGAGTCCTATTTATTCTTCATATTAGTTGTTGGGTTCTCACTATGAGCACTGCTTGAGCTCAGCGTAGATTGCGCTGGTTTGCTTGCGTGATCAAGCCATGCATGCTGACAGCTCTGACATACAGCTCACTTATGAATTAAACAAAACTCCAGTCGGTTTCATACAAGTAATTACAGAAATGGAGGAGGGAAGAAACAGATGATTGTTGCAATCCATGGAAAAATCGAATTAAACTGTGTAGAATGAAGACACATTGCTGTGGTTGCAAGCCATGATTGTAGATGGTTAAAAGTTTGCAACTTTTTTTTTAATAAACAACGGTAAAATAACATTATGTTTTAATTTGATTATAATATATTCAGACACTATCATTCACAAGTTTAGGGTCAGTAAGAATGTGTTTGAAAGAAGTATTTTATGCTCACCAAGGCTGCATTTATCTGATTACAAAATACAGTAAAAAAAATATTGTGAAATAGGGATTGTTGCACTTAGTAAGTTTAAGTGTGAGTCAATTTAGATAAAAGCATCTGATAAATGACTACTACTACCAAAGCAAGTTTTCTTAACCACAGCTTTGAAATATCTGTCAGAAATGGTTGACCATTTGGAATGGAA
This sequence comes from Sinocyclocheilus rhinocerous, assembly GCF_001515625.1. Taxonomy (NCBI): domain Eukaryota; kingdom Metazoa; phylum Chordata; class Actinopteri; order Cypriniformes; family Cyprinidae; genus Sinocyclocheilus; species Sinocyclocheilus rhinocerous. Next base: position 633,142 of record NW_015664702.1, read on the forward strand.
GGGCATTACTTATGAGCACTGTATATGTTTTTAAAAATGATGATGGCGGTGGTGGATTATGGTGACAAAATACTTTTGAGTGTCTGAAAATCTCTCTATTCATTACAGCAGGGCTTTGAAAACTGGGGTCTCTGAAATGTTCACTGTAGATGTCTTAGCTCTGAGAAATATTAAATGGTTTGTAATAATATATTTCTTTATAAAAATACATTTATATTTATTTTAATCTATACATTTATTTTTTTATTTTATTTTAATTTTATTTGTATTTATTTACTTTTATATTAAATCAGTTACATACGAATCAAAAACAAACACATTTTTCTGTTTCAAACCAAAACTGAAACAATTTCCATTCAGTTTGGCTGACTCTTTTCTGTCTGCCTTTTAGAGATGGTCTTCAGGTTAGACCATTCACGTTTGAAGAGAGACTCTATTGAAACATGCTTCAGTGACATTGCATTCATATTGAAATGCACGTGGTGAATTACGGCCCTCTTACATGGATTTATGAGCTGTATTTTACCACAATCGCTGGCCTCTGTGGCGAAAAGCCATGCATTCATTTTACATACGCAGTTTAGCCTTGAATATTAAAGAAAGGCAAATTCTGTGGAAACCCTCAGAGGGAATCACGTGAAGGTGGCGTTAAATAATAATGAAGCAAAATGACAGTCTGCAGTGATTAGATAATTTCATTCTCATTATGTGAAAGCTGAAATCTCGGGCTTCATCCGTACTAAGTGCCACGACACATACGCCGGCACATCTATCTGAAAAATGAAGCCTGATAACGGATGAGAAATGCCAGTGGCTCCATTAATTCTCTTCAGTCAGGACTGGGGAACGCAGCAGAGCACACAAGTAATTAATTTCTCAAGGTCAATTATTTTAAGCTTTTAAAATGAGCAAAGAAAATCACCGCAGGTTAGAGAGAGTTGGGAAAGCTGTGCACTCTTTAGCGTACGTATGAAGTTTTGATTAATAAAGCAATTGAGGCCGTGATTTTACCACACTGAAGGCAACATACTGCCATTGTTTTTTCAGGCACTGGTCAAGTTTTCTTTTGCTTCCAGACTAGTGGAAAGAAAACGTCAAAAATGCACGTTTAAGTGTTTATTTTGTTACACTTTATCTATTAGCATCTGTAGATTTCAATTATAATGCATATCTTTAAAGGCTGTGAATTTGTTCTCTTGCTCTGAGCCAAAACTCTCCATTTCAGCCGTACTTACATATGCCAAACTTTTATTTCCACCTATATTCTGACAGTTTTACCAGAGGAGTTTGTTCGCATATTAACATTTTAGAACTAAAAGCATGATGAAAATGAATTAATTCATTCATTCATTCATTCATTCATTTCATTTGTAATTTTTTTTTACTGATTTACGGCGTGATAAGACAAATCCAAAATCCTCTGTGTAAAAAAAATCTTCGAGGTGTCAACAAAATGAAACACAATTCTTGAACCTGGCTTTATCCAGCATTCAGATTTCTGTTCTGGAAATGTATGCAAATTAATCCATATTTTATTAGACAATGCCTCATTCAAACATTTTTCAGAAAACTTCTTGTACAAAACAGTTCATCGAGTGCAACCGTCAGGTTCTTAAAGTAAAAACTCATTTATTTTCTCCACAGGGAGTTTTAACCATAACTGATCAACCTTTAAAGACAGATTTGAGCTCCGATGCAGTTAATCTATGGAATATGCTTTTGTTGAAGCCATCTGTTCACAAAAATGTTTAAAACAATCATGTTTAATAGCAGAATTTGTGGTAAAAACTACATTACCCATGATGCTGTGCAGAAAATTCCACCAATCAGAGTGAGTAAAGAGCGCCAAAGCTCCGCCCACTCCAATCAACATAATCAAGCCCGCCTCTCTACGCTGTAAAAATACATATGCATATTTTGCAATAAATGTAAAATATACTGTTTCTATAGATACAGTCAAAACAAATAGTTTTATATTTCACCGTTATTTTTAATTGGATTGTCTTTCGCAATGCTTCACAGGATTGTAATTCTTTCCCTCACTAAAGCCTGTCTTTGTGCTTTTGTCCAATTTTCAAATACCGTTTTGCTTCAAATCAAAGAGTGTAGCATTGTGATTCTCCTCTTCTCTGGCTGGTTTGGTTCATGGCTTATAATGCTTTAATAAAGACTAATTAAATATTCCTGTTGAAAAAAATGAATGGAAAATATACTTCTGTTGTTGTTAGGCACGACACCGATCACAAACTAAACTGTGGTAAAATAGGTCTTATGAAACAGCAATAATAATACTATGATAAAAGACACCGCAGTGCATTGAATTGTTTCACATTTTGCCAATGCAAAACTCTCTACCACAATGTTGACATTTAAAGAAAGCCCTAATGTGGGTGTGTTGTTAATATGCAGCCTTGTAATCGATGCAATATCTTCTTTCTTCGCCTCGATGCACAGCGCTGTTCATAAAGCCAGGGAACGTTATACTCACCGTCCTCGTATTACCAGAGAGCGTATCGATCGTTTAATTCTCAGTAGGAGTATGCACAGAGTCATAATTCATGATCAATTAGCCTCATTCCGAAGGTTTGGCGTGTCGCAGCAAGTGATAACTGGTGTGAAGGACATCTATCAAGAGTTTTTGGAGGCTACTGTTTCACTTGGAAATAAACTTTTTGTTGATTTCGATGCATGGCAGCGTGAGCTGTGGTTCCCACAAGACAATCTGGGAATGCGGACTGTTCTGGATTCAGTTACACGACTCTCTCCTGCCCAGAAAACAACTACTGCCAGAGCTGCAAAGCCTGGAGCGCTGTGTCCTCCTCGACTCCTGCTGCTGCTCAGGAAGATACTTTCAGACTCTAGTTTTGGCATGATGCACAGCGTAGTTCGACATGCACAAATGCACCATTTGAAGTAGTTGAGGTACTGTAAGCAAGTGCATGAATCTGTTTAAAGGAAACCTCGTATGTTTGCAATCAGAGCAGTATTTAACATGCTACTTGATAAGGGTGACGCTCTGAAGAATGAAGTCTGGGATCTCACTGTGCACATAATGAGAATTGAAATAGTCTAATCACTGCAGAGTGTCATTTTATTTCATTAATATTTCATGTTACCTTACATGCGCCACCTTCATTCGGTTCCCTTAATTCTATGAGGCTTTCTACATACAGTATACTTTCTAGACAGATAGATATATAGATATTTTGCATTGTGACATTTATGTGTTTTTGCATTTTAAGTAACAATTAAATACTTTTCCTGCAAGTGAGATTACTGAAATGTAAAGCTGTTAAAGGGTTAGTTCACCCAAAAATGAAAATTCTGTCATTAATTACTCACCCTTGTGTTGTTCCAAACCCATAAGACCTTCGTTCATCTTTGGAAAATGAGCTGCCACACGCTCGCGTCATGGTACTGTCGTGAACGCGCGTCCAAAGTGACGCAGTAGAGACGAAAATGTGGAATAAAGTCGCTATTTTTGTTTTCTTTGCGCAAAAAAAGTATTCTCGTAGTTTCGTAACTTTACAGTTGAACCACTGATGTCACATGGACTACTTTGTCGATCATCTTGGTACTTTTCTGGACCTTGAATGTGGTAGTTACCTTGCTGTCTATGGGAGGGTCAGAGAGCCCTCAGATTTCATCAAACATATCTTAAATTGTGTTCCAAAGATGAACGAAGGTCTTATGGGTTTGGAACAACACGAGGGTGAGTAATTAATGACAGATTTTTCATTTTTGGGTGAACTAACCCTTTAAATCAATCAATCGATCAAACTGGTTGGATTGACTTTTTTTTCTTTACATTTTTATAAGTTACTGTAAGTCCAAGAAAGAAAGAAAGAAAGAAAGACATAGCAGAATATACTTGTATTGACATTTATGTAATTTTTTTTTTTCATTTTCGTAAGTTCAAGTCTAACTACTATAATATTAATAAATAATTAAATGAATAAATTATATATTAAATCAATAAACAACTTTTTTTGTAATTTAATTCAAAATGTGAAACTTATTCTATATTCTATCTAAATATTTCAAGCTTTTTTGTTGTTTTAAGTTCGATGATTGCTGCTTACAGCTCATTAAAGTACCTCACAATTTTGTATTATTATTTATTATTATTATCATAAAAAAAACAGTGTAAAAATGTTTTTAATTGTCATTAAAATAATTTGAGAATTTCCTTTTGATTTTAGAATGAAATCTGGGCACCAGTTATGGTTAAATGCAATAAATACTAAAAGAGGGATGCAATTTATCATGATTTCAGTGTTATTTCAAAATATTTTCAGTTACATTTTTTGAAGCATGTTTGTAAGTTCTCTTCAAACATGGGCAATCTAAAAGGCAGATAGACAACACTAAACATGAGACGGGATGGAAACATCACTATTTTGTCAATTGTTCTTTAAATATGAATTGTTACTTTCAGTAGAGTTTGATGCTGCATTTTCAAAGTAGTACTTATATTAGACTCCACTATACTGCGTCTATAACCTTTGGTATTGAATGAAATCTATTTTTAATCAACATTTCTTTTGGCTTGAGTGGATTGCAGTGCATTCTACTATTGCCTTCTCATGTTATACCGTCTTGTACCTTAGCCAAATCATGGTAGGAAGCTGACTAGTTTTATCTCACTATATTAAGATTTCTCGATGATTCGAAGCCACCAACATGGCAAACGCTGGCAAATTGAGTGGTTATTTATGCCTCGAAGGCACTGGCTGTATCAGCCCAGTAGCTTGTAAACAGGTTTTTGTTTCCAGATGGAGCGATAAACACCTGTGCGCTCGTACTCACCGACAAACAATCTAAATTACAGCGCGCCAGACTGAGAAAGTGAGACTAGTCACCCAGCGCAGGCGGGTCAGCGGTGCTATAGCACTTCTAAAGCACATCTACGCTCCCTCATGCTCTCCTTTCTCCAGTTTCCAGCGCCTGGCTGTAGATAAAGAGGTTCTTGACTGACAGGCCGTATTTGTCATGCTGTCTGTGGGTCTTCAGAGGCTGAAGCGATGGGAAGGCCGCAGACTCCTGCAGCACTGATAAGCTGCACCTTGGCCGCCGGCCGCCGCTGGACTCGAGTGGACTGGCTTTCTTCCTGCGTTTTGGGAGCCCAGACCAGCTCGACTCGTGACTGAGCGCTAGCCACGGGGAAGGATGCTGGCACCGGTTCTGTCTTGGTTATCAGATGAACTCAGAAAGCGGACCAGACCGCAGACGGACGCCTCTTGAGAGACGCGAGGCTTTCAGATGTTGGCCTGTTATTCGAACAAGGCGACTGTGGAAATATGGGAGCAGAGATCCGCCAATTAAATGAACTGATGCCCAACTTCTTGTTGCTTATGTTAGTTAATTAGACCTTGTGCCCAGGTTAAGACCACCTTCATTAATTTAGATGTTTTATATATATGTGACCCTGGACCACAAAACCAGTCTTAAGTCACATTGTATGTGTCAAAATTATCGATTTTATACCAAAAATCTTTAGGATATTAAATAAAGATCATGTTCCATGAAGATATTTTGTAATTTTCCTATAGTAAATATATCAAAACGTAATTTTTGATTAGCAATAGGCATTGCTAAGAACTTCATTTGGACAACTTTAAAGATGATTTTCTCAATATTTAGATTTTTTTGCACCCTCAGATTCCAGATTTTCAAATAGTTGTATCTCGGCCAAATATTTTCCTATCCTAACAACCATACATCAATGGAAAGCTTGTTTATTCAGCTTGAAATATGTATAAATCTCAATTTCAAAAAATTGACCCTTATGACTGGTTTTGTGGTCCAGGGTCACATATTAGTAAATTTTGTGCTACATTTAATTTGTTCTAAAAATGATGTAATTTTAAATATTTAAATTCTACAAACAAACATATTATAAATAATTTATTACACATATACAGATATCAAAACAATAAATAAATGATTAAATAAATAGTAACAGTATTTTTTTACTTGCCATATTTAATATCATAATATACAGTGCTGTGTAGATTAATTACAAATTGTTACTGATTCCAAATTACATGACACAAATTGTTAATAGTAATGTAATCCATTAAATTACACATTTTAGGTAATATAATCGGACTACTTTCTGATTACTTTTAGATTACGTTCGACTTCACTTGTTTATCATATTGATTTAAATAGGATAATCTGCGATATTGATATAAAAATACAAAAAGAAAGACAATATATTCAATTCATTGTTATTAACAACATGAAGTGCATTACGTCAAGGTTTCCCAAACTGGGATGTGTGATTTTAATGAAAAGCTAACAATTAATTAAATAAATAAGATTAAAAAAATATTATTAATTTATTTATTTATTAAAGGGGTCATATGATGCTGCTAAAAAGAACAGTATTTTGTGTATTTGGTGTAATGAAATGTGTTTATGCGGTTTAAGGTTCAAAAAACACATTATTTTCCACATACTGTACATTATTGTTTCTCCTCTATGCCCCGCCTTTTTGAAACGCGTCGATTTTTACAAAGCTCATCGGTTTGAAAAAGCGAGGTGTGCTGTGATTGGCCAGCTATCCAGTGCGTTGTGATTGGCCGAATACCTCAAGCGTGAGACGGAAATGTTACGCCCCTTGCCACATTGTGATAATGCCCTGTCCGGCCGGAGCGATGATTCAAAAACCTGAAAACCCATTATAAACGAGGCATTTGTTGCATCCAGTGGGGACATAATTATGGAATATAATGACTTGTACTGTCTTTATACGCGTTGCATCGCGCCGCGTAAACATAAAACCATGTCTGCATTTGTGATCAGAGAAATGACAAACAACAAGCACTACTATACACTGCCCAAAAAACTCGATTTAAATATATAAAATATAAAAACTCTTTAAATATAAAAAACGTACTTACAGTCTGTGAATCAGAACAGCCGGCATTGTAATTTAATCTACCAGGATCAGGAAACGGTCCTCCATAAAATGTGCTGCACACATCCGAATATTTGGGTTGAAGTGTTCTGGAACAGTGTTGTAAATACAACTTAACCACTGATTTCTAGTCGTGTCCATTTTTGGAAGGCCAAACAAAGTAGTTTCGCTTTCACAACGAAACACAGCATCACACACGGCGGCCTAGAGTGAGCAGAGGCCAGGGGCTAGACTGAGGAACGGCCGGAGGGCTAGAGTGAGCAGAGGCGGCGGGCTTGAGAACGGCGCGGCCGGCAATTTCGACGAAGGAGTGTCCGGAAGGACATGTGACGACTCCGGGCTATGCACCAAGAGCCTGTAACAGTCCAAAGAGAAAGGAAAAATTGAAATCGCATCATATGACCCCTTTAACACATAACAATATATTATTGTTGTTTGTTTGTTTTTTACGTTTACTGATTGATTGATTGATGTGGTGGTGGGGGGCTATGATATTCACACTTAAAGATATTTTTATACATTTAATTGACGTCTCCAAACCCAAAACCTTCCAACATTGCCAAATGAGAATAATTAAATAATTTTATATGTATCTTTTTGTGTAATTATGCCTATGAATTGCATTTGCATTTCTTTCAGATTTCTTACTTTTTATTAGAAGAGCAATAAGGATTACCTTATTGAAAAAAAATACATTTATTTAGGACATAATTAGTAATAATTCCAAGCTGCTTAGTGTTGAGCTGGATTGTAAGACTTATTAATTCATTCGACAAGAGCAAAATCCTCCATTGAAACACACACCTCTATTACAGAACTAATTACTTTCTGATTCTGGTGTCGTTTGGGTTTCATGCGATGTACCTTGTACATTTAAAAAGCGTTTTTAGCATGAAAAAAACAGGCTGTTCTTGCTGTATTCCACCGGCGGTTATTCCTACAAGGCTGACAGCACAGCATCATGAATTTTTCAAGCTTTCCCCACACAGAAACCAAAACAAGATACTACAAACATGGCGAAATGTTAATCTGTGTTTGTCTAGAGGGTTCAGCGTTTGTAAGACCTGTTTGTGGTAACCCCACGCGTCGAGGATCATCGCAGGAACGGCTGCTAATTAAAATGAACGAGAGGGAGCAGATGGCGTCTTCACAGCTGGAAACAGCTCAGTGACTTTGAGCGTAGAGACATGAACGTCTCCCTTTCACTTTGTATTCCCCGTGTAGCCTTTGGACTCGACGGTTTGGCCGAGGTTCATGTCTTTAGTTTTGATGATGGTCTCAGAAGCAGATCTGTCACATTTGTTGAATGTTTCCCTGTTGAGATTACCCAGATTTTTTTTTCTTGGTGTACTTTTTGATGAATGTGTTCAGATCCCATTATCGATAAATATATCGGCGATAATGGCAGATTTTTTAGCGTTCTCCATCTATCTCTAGACATTTTGAATGCATTTTGCATTTTA
>NW_015664702.1:641622-697617 GCF_001515625.1 Sinocyclocheilus rhinocerous
CACACATATATATATATATATATATATGTCCTCAAATATCCTATTATGTTGGAGTAAATCATGGAACAAGCGTACAAGCCTCCTGTTTTAGATCCGTTAAAGGTCATGATACCTTAATGCACACTAGCATGACATTCAGCGCTCAGATTGAATATAACACAAGAGTCGAAGAGAGCATGTCTGTAAATCATTAACACAAAGCGCTGCCGGCTCCTTTCCCTTGTGATCGAGCACACGACATTTAAAATGAGATTCCCCATTGAAATATTTATCTGAAGCTTTCATTAATAAATGTCTGTCTTCATAATTGATGTGACTGAATGGGATTTTTATTAGGAAAGCCAAGACAACAGCAAAATGCATAGATTTCTGGCATCATTCTGGACTCATTTGAAGCTTCAGAGGCCTGCGGGTGTATTTCCACGTTTAATTGATGGCCGTTCAGGACTTGTAAATGGATATTCTGGTCCTTTAGGTAGAGATTGTAATAGTGTAGAGCCTGGAAACATGCTTAGGCATCGCTGGATACTCCTAGTTTTCAAATACGGTGCACCAAAATGCTGTCCATGTGTGTCTGCTTTTTTTTTTTCTTTTAATAGATGTTGTTTGTAAAGGTGAAATGTGTAATTTCTGTGTCAACCCAAACTGGAGGAGAGGGAAAAAAATTCTTAGCATTTTTTTTTTTTTTACTTCACGTAATGGTATCTAAATGCAACACTAATTTACTTGAAGCAATAATACATACTTTTAAAGTTTGTATTTAAAACAGAAAGTGTACACTTGCAAAACATTTGTGAACTGAAAAAAAAGATTATTTTGAGAGAGAGAGATCTTTTATACTCACCAAGGCTGCATTTATTTAATTAAAAATACAGTAAAACAGTAATGTTGTGAAATATTATTCCAATTTAAAATAACCATTTCCCATCTGAATATATTTAAAATGTAATTTATTGTTGTGATCAAAGCTGGATTTTCATCATCATTACTCCAGTCTTCAGTGTTGCTTGATCCACGTGATTTTTTTTTTTTTTAAAAAAGCCAAGATTACAATTTATCCAATATATTCCAATATATTTCTTCTTCCAAGATTCTTTGAATAGAAATGGAAATTGAAATTGAATAGAAAAAATTGTTTATTTGAAATATAAATATTTTGTAAATTGTAAATGACTTTGCTGTCACTTTTCATACGTTTAATGCATATACTTGCTAATGTAAATAATTGTATTATTATTTTTTTAAATATAAATCTTACTAAACCCAAGCGTTTGAATGGTAGTGTATAATTAACTTTAAAAAAACAAAACAATTGCATATATCTGCTGGAGACTCAGTAAAACAAAACACACTGATGTTCCAAATACAGTCAATGTTGTTTCTCAGGAAAAATTCAACAACATTGAAAAGATTTTTAGATATTTTTACTGGAAGACATAAAAAAAAGACCAAATCAAAAATCGGGAGTCTTTACTCACTAATTAAAGTTGTACTCCATATTACCCATATGTTTATCAAAGTATGCTCACCCAGTAATAGTTTGCAGCTCATCAGGCCATCAGCTCATGGGAACTCAATTCCCGTCTCATGTGCTCCACTGGGTATTGGAACATCATCCAACTTGGCAGTGGCCATAAAGCCGAATGGCTGCATCAGCGAGGAGTCTTTTAATTAGTGCATCTGGGGCGTTGACTTGGGATTGGGAGTTTGGCCAGGCAGACTGTCTGGTTCCACACGGCCAACTCTGGCCAGACCTGAGCGTCCCGCCGCGCCGCGTCAGGACCTCCCCGTCACGTCCAGATCACGTTTACATCCTGTGGTGCTCTCAAGAGCTCATGCTTAGAGGTCAAACACTGCAAAAAAATGGCTAATCTTACTTAGTATTTGTGTCTTGTTTCTAGTCAAAATATCAAAAAATTCTTACATCAAGATACTTTTACTAATTAAAACAAGTAAAATTATCTGCCAGTGGGGTAAGTAGAATACTCTTGTTTTAAGAATATTTTACTTACCCCACTGGCAGATAATTGTACTTGTTTTAAGCAAAATGCACTTAATTTAGTTTTTTTCCCCTGGAAACAAGACTAAATATCTTAAGTCACTTGGCTTATCTAGTAAAAGTATCTTGATTTAAGAATTTTTAGATATTTTGACTAGAAACAAGACAAAAATACTAAGTAAGATAAGCCATTTTTTGCTGTGAATGATGCAGAAGATACTCACTTGACTGTTTTTAAGTGCTCTTGACCAACCCACTATCACAAAGGAAGTCTCTGGTATCAGTCCATTTAACCAAATAATTGATTTTAGGCTTCACATGAATATGTTTTAGTGTACATGTATAAATAAAAAATGATATGCTATTGTGTTAAAAAATTGCATCTCATTTCAAGCTATATATACAGTATATACAAATATACATATATTTTTTTATTATTATATATATTTTTTGACTTATTTATTCATAAAAAATGACAGTTTCAGCCCTACATGTTGATTGGAGCACAGACTTGCAATGCAAATTTGAATATGATGACATATAATTAAATTAATTTGAATTTTACAAACAGATTTTAAAAGATGTTATTTAAAATATTTGATTAAATTTAGCTTGAGATTGCACAATGCAGTTTATTAACAAAATTGCATAAAAATAAAATGATAAAAATAGTGTAACCATTTTCTTGTCATTGCATTTTATTTATTTGTTTGTTTGGACTGTTTTGGCCCTTGATGCTGATTGGCTAATTTGCTGAATATGAGGACTTATAATTTCTTTCTCTATTTCTTTTTATTATATTATAATAAAATTCAAATGAATTGTAACTTTTAAGTAGTCAATTTAAACGTTTGTCTAGACAAACACTGAACATTAAAATGACTTGTTTTAATGTTTCAAAAGATTTTTGCACTTTTTTTTTTTGGTGCAAAGTAAGTGTTGTTATGTGTTGTCAAATCTCCCAGTGTGTCATTAAATTAAATGGGGGGAAAAAAGTATAAAAAGTGCATTGTTTTTCAAATGTGAATTATCCATCTAGTTCAAATACTGAAAAGTCTGTGATTTCCAAAGAAAGATGCTTGCTTTTGTTTTAAATCTGACCTCTTTGTGTTGGTTAGTCCTCATTCTCAAGCAGTCTTCCACGTAATCTGATTTGTCAGTTGTATGCATAAAACATCAGCAGTATTCGGTGAGATTCAGTGGCGTTATTGGAGGAATATACTGTATATATACGTTGCGCCGCCAAATGAATGAGTTGTCGTGGTGTGATGGATGGAGCTCTGCTAAATTGTCTCCTATATCACTATAAAGAGGGAGTGGTTTCATTGGGTGACTGTCAGCTTCAGTGAGGCTTGTTTTACAGGCAGGGAGGCAGGAATGGATGCTGGGTTGTTGAGTGTTGTGTACGTCATCGTGTCTTAATTGCGCTGTCGTCTGAGAGCGCTGCTCGAGATGGATCAAAGCTGCGGCCGCTGTGTCAGAGGCTGCCTGCCTCTCTAATGAATATGGAGAAGCCTGGTGTCGTGATGCGAGCATGCGGCTACTGCAGTCGTGTAGTGGGAAGCATCCGTCCTGCTGCTGAAACTTTCTCTGGAGCCACAACTAGCATCATGATGGACAGGATAACAGGAACATCGTAGAAATGTGCTGCTAACTTTTTTAAAAGTACATTTCTTTTGTAATACTTTTTCTATCTATCTATCTATCTATCTATCTATCTGTCTGTCTGTCTGTCTGTCTGTCTGTCTGTCTATATGTCTGTCTGTCTGTCTGTCTATATGTCTGTCTGTCTATATGTCTGTCTGTCTATATGTCTGTCTGTCTGTCTGTCTGTCTATATGTCTGTCTGTCTGTCTGTCTATATGTCTGTCTGTCTGTCTATATGTCTGTCTGTCTGTCTGTCTGTCTGCCTAAAATGACGTTTTTGACATCATATTGATAAAGCAATTTTTATTTTATTTTATTATTTTATTTTATTACCTAATATAAATATAGCGATTTATAATTTTTATTTTGTTTTTATTTTATTATGTTTTATCTATGATAGAAACCCTAACCCTAACCCTTGATATTATATTGATATAGCAATTTATTATTTTACTTTTATCTATTTTAATTTAAAAACGAAGTTGTCCCTATTGGTCCCTATTTACTTAAAATTAAATATTATGCATATCATATAAATATAGCAATTTATTTTTTTATTTTTTTTTATTTTATTATATATTTTTAATCTGTATTTTATTCTTTTTAAAATTGAATTTCATTTAAATTTTAATGTCCTATGTCACTGATGTAGTGTGTACTGTAGGTGTGTTTATGTTAATATTTTTTAATGGCTTTATACAATTAATTGGTACATCTCATATATGTGTTGTTCCATTGTCATTTAATCAAAATTTATCCCTGTGCATCGCTTTCCAGGGGTCTCTCTGGTTTGCCCATTTTGCCCCATAAATCTCCATTAAACACAGCAGTAATGCGTCACATCTGCACATCCTTGCATTTTTTGTTCATGCTGTAAGGAGCGGAGGATGATGCAGATGTCTGCAGTCTGATTACAATGCAGAAACTCATCAATCATCACTCACCAAAACTGAAGCAAGGACCAGTAGCCGGCCATCGGTCATTTCGCTGACACTAACACTGCCGCCCCATTTATTATCATCAGCCGAGCGGCAGGCTGCATTCTTTAACAACTTTTTTTAAAGTCCAGACATTGTGAAATATTGTTATGAATGACATCTTGGTGGGTTTGACAATGCTCAGGCTTCACAAGATGCATATTTTCAGCACTATTAAGATTGAACAAATTGCAGTTTTGTTTTTGCTTCCATGCTAGACTTGCGTAGCCAGACTTTTTTTTACTGTAAGCATAAAAGGGCCTATATTACCTCGAGTAGCTTTCCCTTTCATTTCAATGACAGATGTCCATGACCTGCATGCTACCATTTTTGCTGTTGCATGTTTAAAGGAATAGTTCACCAGTTTGCTAAAAATGCCCTCACTCTTAGGCCATCCAAGATGATGATGAGTTTGTTTCTTCATCAGATTTGGAGAAATGTAGCATTGCATCACTTGCTCAGCAATGGATCCTCTGCAGTGAATGGGTGCCGTCAGAATGAGAGTCCAAACAGCTGATAAAAACATCACAATAATCCACAAGTAATCCACCCCACTCCAGTCCAGCAATTAATGTCTATAATGTATATTTGAGAGAGGTTTTGGACTGTTTGCTCTTGTAAACAGTGCTTGATTTGTGCAGATTTCTCTCCTGATTCAGATGATACAAACTTTTGACTGGAGAAAGCTATATTACAGATTATGGACTCGTATTTTAGCCGGAAACAACGGTTTGAAGTTAAAAAAAATCATAATGTTGGATTTGTTTCTTACAAACACGCAGCTTTTCACTTCATAAGACATTAACTGATGGACTGGAGTGGTGTGGATTATTGTGATGTTTTTATCAGCTGTTTGGACGCTCATTCTGACGGCACCCATTCACTTCAGATGATCCATTGGTGAGCAAGTGATGAAATTCTACATTTCTCCAAATCTGATGAAGAAACAAACTCATCTCAGGTGGTCTAAGGGTGAGTACATTTTCAGCAAATGTAAATTTTTGGTTGAACCTTTCCTTGAAATCTTAAATTGCATATAAATCCAGTAGCAGACTACTGTAGAATAGAGATTTGCTTAAGGAAATCATATTTTCTTGCATTGAACTTAATTTAACTGTTGAATCCAGTGACTAGTTCTTGCTCAGAAGCAATTGTTATATCAGCCTGGTTACTTGTTAAATTAATAGTTAACCCCAAACTGAAAATTTTGTCATCTTTTCTTTTTACCTTTGTCATCTTTTACCCTCAGTCCAGTGCATTCACATGCATCCAAATATAACTCCTCAAGACATGTCAGGCCAGGTTTGCGTCAATGACGTCATTGCTTCTTGTGCATCTCGTCACTGATGTCAGACCTGCCACAGTGCACCGTATCTGAATGCACGCAAATGCAAATGAGATTTGTGCATCTTGCTTTTTTCGTGTGCATGTCGGTGTTTGTATGACAGGCAAACCCTGATTCAAAACTCACTGGATTCTTCTGCATATTGTGCCACACGGCTTTTGGTCATTAAGGGATTCGTTTTCAACGTGTCGTAAACATCTATTCAGAGTGTGGGATAAATAACAAACTCTGTCCCCAAAGACCTCCCGTCCTGCTCTTATATCTGTACGCAATGGCATCTGCAACAAGAGGAACGAGATCTGCATAATTGGCAAGCGTTGAATACACACAGTTGTCATCTCTTCTTCAGGTAATGAATCACTGGTTGCGCACAAACAACAACAACAACAAAACCCAATCTTAACACTTTGGCAACCTCCAGCAGATTGTGTCTTTACTCCTAATGAGTCTGTAAGTGATATCGCACCATTCCAGCGAGCAATTAGTGAGCAGGGAGTCACACTTTCACTGAGGCATGGGGCTTCTGGGTATTTCCAATTGCTTCTTTGAAATGGCCACTGCCAAGAGAATGGAAAACTTTCTGGAAACTTGTTTCGTAGAAGCTGTTTCCATCCTACCCTTTTTTGTATCATTGTTTAGCAATTTTTGTCTACCTGACAAAAACACTCGGATCTGAGTATTTTTAATTAGCTTAATCAGCAGGGCTGGGCATAGATTTTTTGATACAGATTTTTGGGTTTGATTTGATTCAATTACAAATGATTTCACCTTGTTTATCTGTTTTTTATGTATTTTAATAAAATGTTCTATCATTGAAAGCAGTGTTATTTGAACATTTTTATATTCTATTGTAGTATTTATTAGTATTATTTTTTAATGTTTTTGTTTTAATTTAAGATTACATTTTAGTCTTTAGTACTTTTTATTAGTTTTTGTTTTTGTTTATTTTGGCTTTTATGTAAAATATTTCTAGTTCAATTTAAGCTATTTTCATTTCAGTTTTATTTTTAGTCATTTTTGTACTTCAAATTAAACCCATATTATTGAAAATGAGAAATATTGCTTAAATAAATAAATATTATTTTATTTTTCAAATTTTTCTGCCTTATTTCAGTTACTGAAAATTATTTTTAATAGTTAACCATAACACTGATCAAAGGTAATGAAAACTTGTTGTTGATTCAGTAAGTTCTGTGAAGGATCCATCAGAGTCATATGAGCTGTTGAGTCTTTTTAAAATAATCATTTGTTCATAAATCGGGCTCCACTCTCTGAATTTGATTCTCTGAGTCATTTGTTTTGTGAATCGGACTCCACTGATATGTTTCTGATTCACTAATAAGAACAAAGTTCAAAGAGTCATTTGTGAATTGGATTACACAATTTGTTTTTGAATTACTAAGAAAAACCTGCTTAAAAATGAATGTGTTCTAGTGCTGTCAAACGATTAATCGCGATTAATCGCATCCACACAAAAAAAACCATTTGTTTACATAACATATACGAGTGTACTGTTTATATTTATTATGTATATATATAAATACACACACATGCATGTATATATTTAAGAAAAAAATTATGTTTATATATTACAAATATTTATATACAATATAAATTATATGAATATAAATATTTACATGTAAATATTTTCAAAATATGTATGTGTGTATTTATATATACATAATAAATATACACAGCACACACACATATATTATTAGAACAAAAGCTTTTATTTTGGATTAATCGCGATTAATCGTTTGACAGCACTAATTTGTTCATGAATGGAAATACACTGATCAGACTATCGCATGCAGCATGCAATGACAAACTTTTTTGTTTGATTGACTTGTCTGGATTGTCTTTTTCTGGCATTCCTCATTTACGTTAGGTTCAAAAAGCACATCGGAGCCCAAAGCTAAAAGCGCAAAGATCAGTAGCACACAATAACATACAGCATTATGTGATATTGGTGTACTAGATGCTGTGGGACCGAATCTCATCATATCTGTGCCTACGCACACGCGCTGACGCCCATGAGGAAAAAGACTACATAATGAGCCACATATCGGGTGTCACACTAATTTAATTAGAGTGAATTGAGGCTGTTTGCGGGAGGCCTAAATACAGCCGGCGACTGTCAGCAGCTCAGTTTGTCTCTGCCGATCACAACACAAGCTGCTGCTTTCTCTCACCCACCCCGTCTCTCCTACACGTCCTCGATCTCTCCATCTGAGATGCTGAATCTGATGCCACAGTCTGTTTATTACACTTTGGATTGCTATTTTGAGGACTGTGATATCAGACACTTGGTTTTATATGTGCATCTTTGATATGTTCAGTTGTTCTGTTGTTAGGCGGCTTTTGCAGATTTAGCCTTGCAGATTTCATTCTTTGTGATGTTTAAAAAAGCATGATTTTGACGTACTGGGGAAGTGTTGTGATGAGGTTTAGAGTCATATTCACGTTGTTAGATCTTGAAAACTACAACCCAATATCAGCTTTCATGGGCACAGTTTGTGTAGCAAAACTCAGAGTACAGAATCAGTATGCATATATCATTATCATTCAGTCGCAACTTGGAAACGATGATGAAAGTCATGATGCATTATTTATTTATTTATTTATTATTCATATATTTATTTATGCATGCAATTATTTACGCATTTTATTTTTTGTGTACTTATTTATTTATACATTTATACCTTTATATGTGCAAATATTTACACATTTTCTTATTTATGCATTTATTTTTTTGCAATTATTTATGCATTTACTTAGTTATGCATGTATTTATTTATGCATTTATTTATGGATTTATCTGCCAGAAAACATTCAGTAGTCCAAATGTAATTGATGCACACATTGTGTATACAAATGTATGGTAAATGTTTTGTACAGAATTATGTGTATCGCTATTTTTTGCCTCTTTTTTTTCATTCGTTCATCATTCATTCATTCATAATTTTTTTTACTGTTTTGAATTTACTGTTTTCAAGTTTCCAAGAACGTTTAACTAGATTTGACATTTTCTAAAGTGAATCTCAGTGGGTTTGATGCTAAGTGGTTGTAAGTGGTTTCTAGTCCAAAACTCTATGATTTTCTGATTATTAGACGTGAGTCAGGTTCCTATTCAGTGTAAGTCAATGGCAGTTTTCCATCATTTCTGTTTGCCTACTAACGTTAAAGTCCCCATGAAATCAAAATTAAAGTTTTTTGGGTGTTAGTATCAATATGTTAGTGTTAAGGTTATCTATAAGGCAGTGTGCTCCAAAACAGTGACAACATTCACATTTAGAAGATATAAGCATTCAAAGCTTGCAGTTCGTCACTTCCGCCAAAACGGCTCAACGATTTTTTTGACGTCACATCGTACTTCAGCTTCTCATGAAACTTTCTGTCCAATCAAATGCTCTCTAGAATCCGAAGCGCCCGCCCCCTACACTATAAAATAGCTTGATATGTCCCGCCCTGTCTTCCTCTTTCAGTTCAAATGACGTCAACACATAGAGTAACGCTGCGTGTTTCTAAGCATTTCAGGGGACCTTTAACACCTTCACTTAATATACCACATGATTTGAGGTGTCATTTGCTCAGTTCTGAGCAATAGTATAGCAATTATCACCTTAGAAAGCACCACTAATTATTACTATGTGCAGAAATTAGCTGCATTTAATGAACAATCATCTTCAATTTAGCATGCAAAATCAACGACCTTCTAGTGCCCTTAGAAATCATTTTAGAAGTCGCACATCCACAAAACTTGTGAAGTGACCGCGTGCAGAGAAAACATTGAAATGGCTGCCAACTCGCTCAGCTGAGATCCTTTCAAAGTTTCCTCTTAATTTAATATTTTAACAGAGTCTCCAGAAATGAGAAGGTATAAAAAGTGATCACCTGTACGCTTGCTTGGCACAGATTATTACAAGACAAGGTGAGAAAGGCAGTCTTTAGTGTTTAAATGATATTTTTCATGTTACAGTATTACTGGCTGAACCATAGAAAGGTCACCCTCAACATTCATATTAATTATTCATCCTAATTATAGCTGAATGGACTCGGGCCTAATTTCACCGTATCTCGCACTGATAGGTGAAATGGAGAAAAGTCATTGGAAATGGTCTAAATGGGTTTAAAAAGCGAGTAAATCTGGCGAAGAGAAGCAATCAAGGAGGAGAAGGTGACGCAAACTATTGAAATAAATCTGTTCGAGCGGCATTATTCTCGCATAATCAAATTTTACGGAAATGAACATCATTCCAGGTTTGTGGATTATGTTTTCTGGCAGCATAAAGCTTATTGGACTTTTTGAAGGAGCAAATGTATGAAAAAGTAATTTAGCCCACGGTGATGTGGTAAGGTGAAGTATTATAATTTAATATTTCTAGTGAGATGATAAAGACAGTCTGGTTATTACTGTAGAGATAATTAATTCAACTACAAGATGTTGATCAGGAGTTTTCACTTTTCCACATATTATGAGTAATTTAATTATGCCATTATTAGCCTATTCGTATTTCAATAGATTTTTTTTTAACAATGCAAAAATCTGCTATCATTGTTTTTTTTGTTTTAAAGGCATTTAATGGTTTTCAGATAAAGTACTTCTGAAAATACTCCATAATGCTATAAATAATGAACTTAGATAAATTAGGTGTAGAAACAATTTTCACTCAGAAATGCACATATAATTAAGAAACAGCAAGTCACGCATTGAAATTATGACAGAAAAACTGAAATATTATTTTCTTGTGAAACATACTCCAATAATCTATATGTTTCTTCTCCTGCCTACTGCGGTTTCTGTCATCTGCTAATATGTTTCCTTGCACATTTGCATGTTTATTAAATAACTCAAGGCGTGATTAATGTGGGTAGTTTGCTTAAGACCAGTCCAAAGTTCTCAGCTCTTGCTATGGCGATGCACAAGCCAATCACATGCTGGAATGACAGGAGAGAAGCAGGAAATCATGAAGCTTTATTTACAGTAAAAAAACACTTCTGTTAGTGGCTCCATACCCTCATCAGTAATTGATATGGATAATCACACTATGATAAATGTAATGTTGACACTTTTCACACCATCTGAATTGTCTCCCTGAGGTTCATATTATGAAGCAGCATGAGTTTGAGTTCACAGCTCTGCATGAGATAAACACTCACAGCAAAGTCTTGAGAACTACTGCAGTTCTGATGTTTCTTAGAACAAGTCCTAAACTGGTAGGCAATATTCATGTACGTGAAATTGTTAAGCAGTGACAGCAATGTCCTGCAGTGAGATGCGCTATATCATTGTATAGGATTCTTTAATGCATAGAAAGTTTAAAAGAGCAGCATTTATTTGAAATATAAATCTTATATGACACTATAAATGTCTTTACTGTCACTTTTCATCAATTTAATGCATCCTTGCTGAATAAAAATATTATTATTAATCTTACTGACCTCAGACTTTTGAATAATAGTGTATTTCTGCTGCTTAGTTTCACACACACACACACACACACACACACACACACATGTATATAATGCAATGGTATTCAGACATTTTAATTGTGATGTAAGTGTCTAAATACTTAAAATATTGATGCTTTGTCACTTGTACATTGGTATTGTCAAATTATTTAGTAACAATGTTAACTCAAGAATTCATTCTCAGTGTATTTTTGGCACATTTCAGCTCTAAAATGTATTTCTGGCCCTTTTAATAATTGCTGGAGGTAGAGAACGTTAAATGGGGCAACACTGTAGCGACGTCTACATCATGATATTTCAGAGCTGAAGTCTAACCATTGATTCTCATTGACTTCAGACAGCTTGAAAACAAACCTCTGTTGGATGGGCCATTTTCAAGCCAAATATTAAAAAACAGGTTTTCAGATAAAAATTGCATGAGAGAGAATCCTTTCAGTGAGGAAAAGAACCCAACAAATGCATAAATAAGCCTATAAAAGTGGCACACAGAAGACACCTGGCTAATCTCAAGAGCTCTGACGGATGTTTGCATTCATGTCGGCTGAAATCCTCGACTCGTGTTTGTTTCGAGGGCTTTCCCATTAAGAGCAACAAGCCTTTTGACCGTCAATCACTCTTAATAGGTGACTGTTTCTGATGTGTGGATCGATAACCACAGCGTCGTCCTTCAGCAGCCGCAGTCCCGGCGACCTCCATCCGATTTTACTGCCCACAGACACTGGGAGATGAACAAAGACGTTTTATGAGGTTATTACAGCGAGCAGCGCCACAGGGTTAGTTGTGGTTTAAAGTGGAGCGCGAATCGCAGGGCATCCCAGTGATGAATTATACATAGACAGCTGGAGTGAGATGAATTTTCCTCTGCCGTGTGAAGCCACACGTTCTAATCTAATGCATTCAGCTCTGTGTAGAATTAGACTCTTTGGTAACTGTTGATAGTAATTCCTTGGCGTTTTGAAATACACTACTACTTTTTCTATATAAGGGATATGGAAACATGCTCTGGTATTTACATGGAAAATCAAAGAATACCATGGTTTTACAGTGGTTGCTATTCTATTCTATTCTATTCTATTCAGGCAATTATAAGTATTTTTTAACAAAATAAATAGGTATATATTATAATAAATATTGAATAAATTAATAATAATAATAATAATAATAATAATAATTAAATTAAGCAACAACAGCAACAACAATAATAGATAATATTATTTCTATCTATCTATCTATCTATCTATCTAAATGGAACTTACCACCATGAATTCCATGGTTTCAATTAAAATTTGAAATTCAAATTTGTTCTGGTACTTGAATCTGAGGTCTTTCCAACAATGAGATATTCACCCAATATCAGCATGGGATGTGCATAATTAATGCATATAGAAATGCATATTATAAGAAAATGACACACACAATGAATGTGTGTGTGTGTGTGTGTGTGTGTGTGTTTTATTTATAATAGAATATAATGTCACTGATGTTCAAAAATCTGCACCATTGGCACAGTTTTTAATTTGAGAGCTAATATTTCCAAACAGGAAGTTGTAAATGCCAACTTTCTAAGTTGAATGAAATGCAGCTCTACCTCCAATTAAACCGGTCACAAAACTCCACTGCTTTGCCCACTGTGGGTCACTGAATTATGTCAGAAAAGAGCCATTTCAGTCTATAAAGGCTATTTCTCAGCTGTTTAAGCAGCACAGGGTTGTGTGAACCGTCTGTGTGGGTCACAGCATTGAGTATGAGAAAATGCTGAAACTATAGACGTAGGTAAGCGGCCTCGCTGAGCATAATTAATCGAGCCTCACACAGGCTAATTGAGAGTGGGGAAAATAATTTGAAAGGCCATTACCTTCATGTCACATGCAATCACATCAGCTCTCTGTTGTTTAAGCTTCGTGAACATTATAAGCTGACGGTTGAAATGTGGCGATAACTAAAACATGGTGAAACGTATATCAGGAGCAATTATTAGCATACAATATTCTGACTGGAAGTAATGAGAGAAGAATAATGCTTACTTTACCCCTGCTGAATGGTTAGACATCAGAAAACCTTGGTCTGCTTAACTAGTTAGATTCCTTGCTCAGTCACCTTCACCAGGTAAGTTTAGCTGGTTATGCCAACAAAAACTAGTGCTTACCCGTATAGAAGAGCCTGTAGCAACATTGACAATGCTTTCTGGCCTATAAAGTCTTGCAAACAGCGTAAAATCACAGTACCATGGCTCAATGAGGGTATCTGATGGTAATTTCAAGGTATTTTGATATATACTATGGTACCCATTTATTGTCATAATATACAACCCATAAGGAAAAAAAAAATCACAAATGGGATCTCTTCCATGTCTCTTTTGTTTCTTCTAGACAGTAATGAGATTAAAGTGAAGACTTTTAATAAAGAAAGAAAGAAAGAAAGAAAGAAAGAAAATAAAAATTAATTAATTAAATTAAAAATGATGATTAAAAATAAAAAAGTTATATTATTATTATTATTATTATTATTATTATTATTATTATTATTAAATATACACACATGTATTATTTATTATTATTATTATTATTATTATTATTATTATTATTATTATTATTATTATTATTATTATTATTATTATTATTATTATTATTATTATTATTATTATTATTATTATTATTATTATTATTATTATTATAGTTGTTGTTATTATTATTATTATTATTATTATTATTTGTTAGTGCTTTCAAATTGATGAATCGCTTCCAAAATAAAAGTTTGTGTTTACATACTATATGTGTGTATATTTACTGTGCATATATATATGTAAATATTTAAGAAATATATGTAATACATATTTATATTTATGTATAATATAAATCATAAATAAACGCACACACATCACACACACATATGCTGTATTATGTAAACACAATTTTTTTGTTTTGGATGTGATTAATCACAATTAATAGATTTGACAGCATTATTATTGTTTTTGTTGTTGTTATCTATTTATTTTGTATACAATTACCTATAATTGTATAAATATTATGTAAAACATGAGCAGTATCACATGGGTAGCCATGTGATGTCACTCTATATCAGCATGACTGTGATTGAGCCATAGGCACGAGGCGGCAGAAACAACAGAGACACTGGATAGCTCTTTAAGTCATTTCTGTCTGATTGTTAGAGGGGGAGATTATGAGACAGGTGTGTAAAACACAGTAAATTATCCTCTCTGTTGATAATCGTTCACCTGCTAAACAAATGCTGGCATGGCATTGCTCTGCAGTTTAGCAGCTAGGAGAAATCTTTGTTATATCTGCTAGGATAACAATAAGTTTAACATCATCTTTTGAGCATCAGTTAATGCTTTTATGGTCAGAAGTCAGAGAGATCCAGTAGGAATGTCCTACATGTGTCTTTGAATGCTTCTCTCTGTAATAAAGCCGTGGCACGTCTTGGTACCTCGACCTTTATCATCTGGAGATGTTTGAGGTGGCCTCAGGGCTGCTAATGTTGCAGCCAACACGTCGTTGAGTGGATCAGATCATCGAGGCTGTGAAGAGGCCTCATGAAAGTTTCAGCATGGCCGGTGTGTGCTTTGACTTGGTGCCTGTGAGTTTTTGTTTCAGCTGAGAGCATTTTCATAATTCAGTCATTCATTTCGTCTGCATTTTTCATGGAAGGGAATTGTTCATGGCCAAGAGAAAAGAGACCAGGAATGATTATAATATACACAACATAAAGTAAATCTGAATATGTAGCAGATGCATAATTCAGCTTGCTACCATCATTCATTATTTTCCCCTCAAGGATGTAGGTCATTTGAGTAAAATGCATTAAAATATTAACTGCTTTTCATTCCTGTACAGGGAGTGGCTGAATAAATAAAAACCTGCTGAATGATGGGACATATATTAATTATAATGGCATATTTTACTGTGCATCATTTTTCAGCACAACTGTTGGAGCTAGACCAGGGTTACTATGGTTAACTAAAACTAAAACTAAAACTTAGTTAATTAATAAAAAACATAAAAAATAAACAAATAAAATAAACCTTAACTGAAGTAAAATAATATATATATATATATATATAAAAAAAAAAAACATTGTGTGTGTATATATTTTTTTATAAAATTAAAATTTATATTTTATTTTTTTAGCTATGAAAAATGACAAAAACACCCCAAAACTGCTAAAATGTTCACTAAAAATAACATTTAGAAAAAAAGTTATTCAAATAAATTAAATGTTAACTGAAGTAAAATAAAATATTAAAAACACGTGTGCATGTGTATATACAGTATATAATATCATTTTTATTTTTATATTTTTTTATCAAATTTATATGTCCAAAAACACCCAACAAAACTGCTAAAATTTTCACTAAAAATAAATTTAATTTAAAATATTTCGACTGAAATGTTTCCCTTGATGTAATAAAATAACTAAAACTAAAACTGAAGAAGAAATTAAAAACTCTACTATAAAAATTACAATATGTATAATATAAAAATATACAATGAGTTTAAATATACAATGATGTTTTCAGTTCAGTTCATTTGTATATATATATATACAGTGTTGGGGAAAGGTACTTTTAAAAGTAATGCATTACAATATTTCGTTACTCCATAAAAAAGTAACTACTTAGTTAATTAATAAAAAACATAAAAAATAAACAAATAAAATAAACCTTAACTGAAGTAAAATAATATATATATATATATATATAAAAAAAAAAAACATTGTGTGTGTATATATGTATATATAATTGCGGTTTTTATATTTGTAAATTTATATTGTAACTTGCGTTACTTATTTGAAAAAGTAACTCAGATATTCTCTTGTAAATTAAAAAGTAATGCGTTACTTTACTAGTTACTTGAAAAAAGTAATCTGATTACGTAACTCGCGTTACTTGTAATGCGTTACCCCCAACACTGTATATATATATATATATTAAACTCTATGTAACTGCAAATGAAATGAAAATCAGAAAAAAATTATTGAAAATATTAATAAAACCTATAATAGTATCTCAATGATACTAAAATAACAGTGAACTTGACTGAGGAAGACAAACTTTTGCAATTAAATTGTTGTCAAAATCTACTAAATTTGCAAAAATGTATGTGTTATACAGCGTATGTGTCTGCCGCAGTCATTCTGGCCCAGTACATTACGAACATGGTGACCGAGTGTCTCTTAGAACAATTACTTTTAACTGTGACTTCATCTCGATCTGGACTCGTCCTTGACTCCTTTTATAAGAATAAAGCAGCGTCTGTGGCACACAGCAGCGCTCGGGGCCTATTATTACTTAAATAAATGAAGGGGTAATCATGGGTCAATCGACTGCAGTGAAACTAGACTGAGAAACTGGGGACTCGCGGTTGTAATGACAACAGGACGTATGCTTACAATACGTGATTTCTTTGGCATTGTATGCGTAGAGTTTGTCTGTGTTTTCAATAGCATACATGCTACTCTTGCTGTTTATGTAGGCTGTGCACAGTGTGTGGATTTGATGTATGCATTAATTACTGTAATGACTGTATCACACATACTCTAAATCACACTTTCTATTGTTTTGTTCTTTACTCATTATTTGATTGGACAGTTTTGCGCATGAATGGATTAAAAATGCAAATGTTCCACCTATTATTTCTGAGATGATAGCTGTGTGGTTTATTAAATCTGAAACTATGTCAAAAGCAAGAATCGCGACATGTCAAATGTGTTGCGTTTTTGATTCAGCATATATTTGACTTTATTTACATTTATTTGTTCTTCTTGTAGGTCTTTTCCCTGGAAAGACCCATTTATTCTAGTGAATCAGTTCATGCAAATAGTTCATTTAAATGAACAGAATCAAAATAATGATTCACTGATGCATTTTGATTCTTATGGTCTGGTTTCTTTTGATTCTTCTGGTCTATATTCTTCTTTTTTCTATTTGTTTTTGTTTTACATTTTACAGTATATTCATATGAAAACAGTTATTTAAAATGTTTATAATATTTCACAATTTTACTGTTTTTACTGTATTTTTAATCAAATAAATGCAGCCTTGATGAGCTGAAGAGACTTCTTTCAAAATAGAATAAATATTATATATTTCTAAATTATGCATTGCTTCTTTAAACCACTTCAGTGTAGTTACATAATCAAAATAATGATTCACTGATGCATTTTGATTCTTATGGTCTGGTTTCTTTTGATTCTTCTGGTCTATATTCTTTTTTCTATTTGTTTTTGTTTTACATTTTACAGTATATTCATATGAAAACAGTTATTTAAAATGTTTATAATATTTCACAATTTTACTGTTTTTACTGTATTTTTAATCAAATAAATGCAGCCTTGATGAGCTGAAGAGACTTCTTTCAAAATAGAATAAATATTATATATTTCTAAATTATGCATTGCTTCTTTAAACCACTTCAGTGTAGTTAGCAACTTTTGGTTAGTAACTTAACTTACTGAAAAGAGTAGCTTTACTATAGTTTAACTAAATAGTGAGTGGTTTGTTGTTTGACTGTTTACATAGTCAATACACAAATTTTCCATTCCCAGTATTTCACTGGATTCAAATCTGTGTTTTTAGAGCGAGAAATACAAGGAAGACAGTACATGGTGTTGTGTGTGCATCTGTCGTGTGTGTGTGTGTGTGTGTGCGCGACCCTTCACGTCTGTTTAATATCTCTCTCATTGCTTATCTCTATTGAGCTCTTAAAAAGCCATTTGAAGATGAATACATCCGCTCTAATGTGACTCTGCTGTCATCTCTTTATGAAAACTTATCTCTTGTATCTTGTGTGTGTGTGTGCCCTTCACGTCTGTTTAATATCTCTCTCATTGCTTATCTCTAATGAGCTCTTAAAAAGCCATTTGAAGATGAATACGTCCGCTCTAATGTGACTCTGATAAGATACAAGAGATAGGTTTTCATAAAGACACGACAACAGAGGCTGAGCAATTAGTCCAAATGGAAAGTTTTTAGAAAGCAGCAGATGCGGGCTGATACGAGCCGGTCCTCAGATGCCCTCTTTTCTTCGCATTCGTAAAATACAAACAGCCAGTAGCTTCTGTCTTTATCTGCGAGAAAGCCATCTGTCCAAACCTCTCGTGTCACCGTGTTCATTACGATTTAACAGCACTGATTAAACAAGTGTTTGGATGCACTCGAGGACGTCCACAATAATGGAACAGTGCAATTAGTGCTTGCCTTTGTGTTGCAGACATGAATGATTGTGCAAATCATGCGTCTTGTTGAGGAGAGCTGCTGCTTTAAGTGATCAGACGTGCAGTTGTCACCTGCTGGATGATTAAGATGAAAAGATCTGTTTCAAGTAAATGCTGTTCTTTTGAACTTTTTATTCATCAAAGAATCCTGAAAAATAAACTGTATCACAGTTTCCACAAAAAGTTTTGTCAGCATACATGCTAATTATTATAGAAAAATTGATATTTCCAGGAGCTTTTGATTGTTTCTAACTGGTATAATGAGATTAAATGAAATCAAACTTCATGTAGCTCAACTGTGCAGGAATATACTTGCAACACCAAGGGTGTGGGTTTGATTCCTAGACCAAAAATACTACTTAACACAATTAATAAACTTTTACCCTGAAAGAAAGTATCTGCCAAATGGAGAAGAAAATTAGACTTTTTTCTGAAGTCTCCTGCTGCTGCTGAAGATAAGACCAAGGTGCAGATCTCACTAATGTCTCAGATTATGCTCAGATCCCAAAGTCTGCCATCAAACACAAGATCAATAAGATCTCGTCAAATTCTGATCTTCCATCTGCATGCATTTTATAACCCTGTACTCTTCCTGTGACACCTATTGACTCATTTTCAGGACAAACATCTCAGTCTTCTCTGTCTCAAGCGCTTGTGAAGGAGCAGGTTGTGTGGGGTTGAGGTTGGAGTGCTGTGTGAGATGTATATTTGCATGATTTACTCCATTGTAATTATCTGAAGGGGAAAGCGGCTTTTCCGGCGCTGAGTAATGAATATGTTGTTTTATCATCAACAGCCTCCATCAGTGTGATGAGAAAGTAATTACTATTATTTTGTCGGCTGTTTTTCAAAGGGGGCAATATAAGCAGCATCTAGATCAATCTACTTTAATAAAACGTTTGATTATATAGCCAGATGACCCAAGGATACAATTAATTAGCCTTTGCAAATGGCAAAATTTCAATCAAGACTGGAGTCATGCTGAAAATTCAGCTTTGATCACAGACATAAATGCATTTTAACATACATTCTCATGGAGAACAGCTATTTTAAATTGTAATAAAATTACATAAATGTACTGCTTTTGCAGTATTTTTAATCAAATAAATGCAGCCATGTTGGGCATAATAGAAAATAAAAAATTATAATAATAATATAAAAATAAAACAAATAATGAGATAAATAAAAATGATAAAGTCAGCTCTTTTAAACTGCAATATTTAGTAAGCAAAAGTTTGTACCTTTTTGAGCATTATACATTCATATGTAATATCCATATATATAATATGTTGTTTTATCATCAACAGCCTCCATCAGTGTGATGAGAAAGTAATTACTATTATTTTGTCGGCTGTTTTTCAAAGGGGGCAATATAAGCAGCATCTAGATCAATCTACTTTAATAAAACGTTTGATTATATAGCCAGATGACCCAAGGATACAATTAATTAGCCTTTGCAAATGGCAAAATTTCAATTTGAAAGTAAAAAGAAATGCTTTAAAGGCTTGGAGAGCTTCCTTCTTAATGTACGGGTGTACCTCAATCTATTGCTCAAATTTCTCACTTAAAGAGACAGTTTGCCAATATTTTTTTGTGAGTATTTATTGATTTATTCTGTCACTAATTTGTGATTCAATTTCACTTAAAACTAAGTATTTTCTTAGTATGTATTTATTTATTTATTTATTTATTTATTTATTTATTTGTTTGTTTGTTTGTTTGTTTGTTTGTTTGTTTGTTTGTCTGTCTGTCTGTCTGTCTACTACTATTTGGTCATTTCAGCTTATTTGTGAAGTAATATTTTGTCAGTATTTATTCATTTATTTAGTTATTGTTTTAAGTGAATATATATTTTTTCAGTATATATATATATATTTATTTATTTATTTATATATATTTTTTGTCACTTTGATGATTTTAGAGAAGAAAGCAAGTCATAAGTCATACAGGATTGGTAAATGACATAATTTTCATTTTTCTTTGAACTATTCCTTTAATGTTGTGAGAAGCATTTCATGGAAAATGAAAGATGACAAGTCACATTAAAATCATTCTCCGAATCCAAATGTCCTTCGTTTGAGGACAAACAATCAGCAAGAGTCTGTTAAAAAGAATCAGCACCTCGGGTCGTGAACACTTGAACTGCAGTATGTAGTCTTGAAAGACAAGCCGGTCTGTATCCGTCTGAGCAGACGCTGCCGGCGGTGTCTTCCATAAATCTTCGCCTGAGGCTGATAAAGTTAAAGCAAGACGTTAATTTGAGTACCATATGGTCGACTGGCAGTATTTCAGAAGCTGCTGTCTGCATCACATAATTTGATATTCACTCCATTTGAGAACAAGGTGAGAAAATGGTCTTGGGAGAGTCCCACTGGCGTAACAAGCATTTCTGAAGGCTGCGTTTTTGTTTGGTAATTTAATACATGGACTGAGAATTTTTTTTTATTTTTACGCTTAAGATGTGGTAAATCCTAAAATAAAATAAAACTAAATAAAATAAATAAAAACTCATTATTAAAATAAATTGTTACTAAATAATAATAATAATAATAAAAATATTAATAATAATAAGTGATTTTTTTCCTCCTGTTTTGTTTGTGCAATCTTTATTTTTATTTATTTGTACACTTAAAATATGGTAAATAATTTATTAAACAACAATAACAGTTAGTAATACACATTGTTAAGAACTTCCTTTGCACAACTTTAAAGGCGATTTTCTCAATATTTAGATTTTTTTAATTTTTTTAATTTTTTTTTTGCACCCTCAGATTCCATATTTTCAAATAGTTGTATCTCGGCCAAATATTGTCCTATCATAACAAACCATACATCAATGGAAAGCTTATTTATTCAGCTTTCGGACGATGTATACATCTCTATTTTACCCTTATGACTGGTTTTGTGGTCCAGGGTCACATATAAATATATCTTATATATGCATCTATAATGAATTTTATTTGTGTTTCTCTCTATTTCAGAATTCTTTCTGGAGTTGCTGGACAACTCGGAAAAGTCACTGAACGACATGTTTGTGCGCACATACGGCAAACTGTACACGCACAACTCGGAGATGTTCGAGGATCTGTTCTCCGAGCTCAAGCGTTACTACACCGGCGGAAACGTCAACCTGGAGGAAGTGCTGAACGATTTCTGGTCCAGACTTCTGGAGCGCATGTTCCAGCTGCTCAACTCTCAGTACACCTTCACAGACGACTATCTGGAGTGCATCAGCAAATACACCGACCAGTTAAAGCCCTTCGGAGATGTGCCGCGCAAGCTCAAGGCTCAGGTCACCAAGGCCTTCATCGCGGCTCGCTCGTTCGTTCAAGGACTCATGGTGGGTCGGGAAGTGGCCAACAGAGTGGCAAAGGTAAGGCATCTATTTTTACACGAGTCTTCCTGCTCGTGCTCAGCTTTCACTGGACGTCTAGACAGGTCAGTGGCCTTCAGCGTCTGTTGATGAACTAGACCCCATACTGCGCAAGAGATTTGGAGAAAACATCAGTGAAGCAGAGAGATATGCTTTCCTGTGTTTTTTTCTAGTTCAGTGTATTATATTAGAATATTTAAAGTATAATATGTATTGTATTATATTAAAGTATTATTCCATTAAATTAATACAAAAAAACAATACTTATTTTTTTTTTATTTAGAATGTAATATTTTTCAAACTATATACTTGATATACAAATTTACACATACAATAATAATTCTTATTATTATGAGTATAAATTATACTAATAATATTAATAATAGTATAATATATTATAATATGTTAACTTTAGCACTTATCAGAATCAGAATCAGAATCAGAAGAGCTTTATTACCAAGTATGTTTACACACACAAGGAATTTGACTTGACGACAGGAGCTTCCAGTGTAGAAGAAAGTACAAACATAGTGCAGACATACATGATAGTGCAGACATACATAGGAATACACAGTAGGGATGTATAATATATTAAAGTGTTATTTTTGGTCACGCAAACATGTAAACATGTAAATATTTGGGCTTTTTACATTTTATATACAGATTTAAACATAAATATGTATTTTTATGTATTTTTTGTAGAGTAAAACTTTACATAAACATGTATATACTTTGTAGAAATGTATTTAGTATTATTATTATTATTATTATTTTCAAACTGTATATTTGATATATATAAACATAAATATTATATTATATTATATTATATTATATTATATTATATCATCAGCATTATTATTATTATTATTATTATAAATTTAAATGTGTAAATATTTATTTTGATATAATTTGGGATTTTTTTTTTCAAGCACACTTTATTTTTTGTATAAACGCATAATTTAGTGAAGCCATTTATTATTATTATTATTATTAAAAATTTATATTTTTTATTATTGATATTTGTTATTTATTTAGATAGTTATTGTAAACTTTTATTAGTCTTTTACACTTTGTATAAACTCCATGTATATTTTGTAGAAGCTGTTATTTTGTATGTATTTTTCTGAAGGCCACTAGGTTGCATGTTTACACGAGTGTTAATGCGTCTTAACAGCACAGAAGCGCTTTGATGTGACAGCCGCGCGCTGGACAGGTTATGACATCCGTGATGAGAGATGCCCTGCGGAGCCACGGACATTTTTCTGAAGGGAAGATAAAAGCGATCGGCTGGCAGCCGCAGCGGGCATCTCTGCCATCGCTCAGATCCGCCTTTGATAGCTCGTCTCAATCACATTTTCCGCTGGATGTTTATGCTGTTTAATGGCTTACTAGATGATTAGAATAATTATTGATAGATTTGCTGCAGAAGAAGTCCAGAGAATGTAGTGAGGCAGCCAGGCCTGGCCTGTTTTACGTGCTTTTGCTGAGGTAATATGTAGATAAGCTGCTTTTGTATTTGTGTTCGTCTGTGATGGCAGAGGTATTGAGGAATGACTGTTGTTTTTGTGCGTTATAAGGACCTCTGTGATGTTCAGCATGAGAGATGAGCACATCTGTCGCAGATCACCGTTCACCTTAAGCTAGGGTTAAGGGCTGAGCAATATATAGCAAATTATATACAGGTTTCTGGCATGAAACTCTAGATGGCGCAATCCAATAGGTCTAACGCAATCTGACGTAATGACATCATTATCACATGGCACAGCTGATTGGTTCTCTCCTGTATCGGTAGCCAATGAGCTCGCTGCTCAACATTCAAATATATGACTAGTGCTTGCCGTAGCAGTTGCAGCTTGATTCAGAAACCCTCTGCCTTCCCCAGCTCCACCTGTATAGATCTGCTACGAGGTGATCATGGATGCTATATGGGATTATTTCATGTATGTTATATTTGCAGCAACAATATTTCTTACATGCTCACAGCAGCATGTTGTGGATGTATTGGCAGTAGCAAGTCTCGGTGTGTGTGTGTACCTGGTTAGGACCTTGTGGGGACATTTGGTTCCCATAATGTAGGGAATTCCAGGGGGTCATTTTTTTGGTTTTGAAAATGTAAATGCAGGACGTTTTGTGTGAGGGGTAGGGTTATGGTAAAGGGGTTGGAAAATACAATATGTACAGGCTAAATACTATCACACCTATGACAAAAAAAAAGGAAACTCAGCTTGAACCACAAAAACAGGATATGTTAAAATAAATAAACAATTAAATAACTAAATAAATTAGTACATATTAAAAAAAAATTATAATAATAATTGAGATGTGATTTTCATATATATATGATATATATATATGAAGTATTGCCCAGCCCAATCTCCAACAGGTTTATCTCTCTCTCTCTTTTATTAATTTCCTGTACTTTTAATTAACATCATAGTTCACATTTACCTTTACATTTATGCATTTAGCAGATGCTTTTATCCAAAGTGATTTGCATTAAAGGAACATAAGCCATTTGTGTTTTGTTTTGTTTGTATGCATCAGACGGTCGTCTGTGAACAGCTCTGAATGGCCAAAGACGTGCCTGATTTGCAGCAGCTACTTTAAAGCTGCTTTAACAACTACATATGGATAGAAAATACATAAATATGGTCCACATAAATGTTTGAATTGTTCTGTTTTTGGCACTTTGACAGAGAGTTCACATGATTATAATTGAGCAGGATTATTCTTAGCCAATCAGGCCGTATTGTTTGTAATGGCACGTCTGTCCAGTCCACAGCAGTAGGGAGAGCCGCAAATATATTTCTTGGGTAATAACATATAATTGTCATTAGGAGAAGTGTTCTTGAGAAATGCTTACTGAGACCGCAGATTCTTGAAACAAAGAGTCTATAATTACTCTGTTGGACTCTGCAAATGTCTGCTATTAACAAAATGCATATTAGCAGAAGTTAATTTTCACCAAAATTGCACTAATCCTCAAATTTACCTTTAAATGTTTTAGCAGTGTATGCAAAAGTAATGATATGATAAGACATTTTCCTTTTAGTAAACTTAAAAAAAAAATAAAAAGTAGGTTTTGAAAGTAAGTTCACTAAAGGACATTGCCACCCAAATGAAAGTTGAAACTAATGCAGACACTTTTAATCAACTCTAATTATTTTTGTATATATAACTCATATTGCACGTACAGTTTCAATGCCAATATCAATGCAGGAGTCTCTCTGTCACGGAACTGCTGCTGTGTAGGAGCGAGGAGACGTAGGAGAATTTTACTAATTTTAATAATCAAAAGGAAACAGAAAAACACACGTAGCAAGGTTGACATACAGCAGAACGGGCTCGAACTCAAATAGGGCAGATAACGAGGGGCAGACAGGTGATGAGGATAACTAATAACAAGGAACAGGTGATTACTAATAATGGGAAAAGGAACTGGAAGGACCAAATAAAGACAAACAGGAACACACACGTGATACTCTCAGAGTGAAGAAAGGCAAAGAGAAACAAGGACAAAATCACCTTGACCCCTCATTCACCCTTTTACACAAACATGCCACGAATGTCTGCATTCCTGTAAAACTGAACTCAATGCATGGCTTAATGGATGCATTTTACTTATTTATTATTTTTTTGTTTTGTACATATTTTATTGATATTTTTTTTTTATTTTTTTTGCTTGTGTAAACTTTTGTGAGTGTTGATTTTAGTGTTCATTGATATTGATTATTTATTGATTTGTTAATAAAAAACGAAAACAGACAGACAGACACAGATAGACAGACACAGATATATAGATAGATAGATAGATTGATTTGTATACATACACATACACACACACTGTATTTCCAAGCCCCATCTCAAATACTCTTTTTAGTTATGACTGGCAGGTTTAACTCTCTTGCATTAAAAAAAAAAAAAAAAGGTATAATTTTAATATAACATGCCAGTAATTGAAGCTTTCTAAATGATGACGTAAATTGTAAATCCATTTAATCATCAGTGTTTCATAAAGATGTTTTTTTTTTTTTAAGTATACAGATGTCTAAAACCAATAATGCATTTTTCTAGCTACAATAAATAAATAAATAAATAAATAAAAAGCTTTTTAAATAAATTAAATGGTGTTCAAAGAAATTCAGTTTGCAGCCAATCTTAAGGTACACGAGTATATTTCTCCAGGATGCTGCAGGATGACAGACTCATATGTGAGTGTCTCTGTGCTCTCCATCACGCAGCATCACTAATGGCTGTGTTTTGATTCTCTGTGTGTTGTGTGCTAATGGACCAGGCCTGTTTTCACAGGACTCTGACCTGTACGGGGCAGGAATATCACTGACCTGATGTAGGAAACATGAAGAGAAACACGCTAAAATGTTGTCTTCATGCACGAACGCGCTCATATACCTAGCCTGATATTGTAGTTATTTTGACATTTCATTTGTAGCTCGGTTTTGCTTTGAAAAACAAGCTGTTTGTGCTTTGCTACTAATTTAAAGAACTCAATGCTCTTGCTGTTCAGATCACTAATGGTTTGTCATTAGACAGATTTCATTTTGCAATTGGATTTTTTTAAATTGTACAAATAAACAGAAAAATAAAGGAGATAAATAAAAGGTTACAGTTTATTTTAACTTGAATAAAAAAGTCATTAGCAAATTATTCCTTTATTGTTCCTAACAGATGAGAAGTTCATATACGTTTAAATATTAATATCTCTGAAAATAGGTTTTATACTTTTTATCTGTTTGAAATGTCATTCATATTATTATATTATATCATATTATATTATATTATAATGCAATATAGTATAATATAATTACACTTTATTTTAACTAATAAATAAGTCATTATCAAATATATAATACACAAAATATTAAAAGTTCATGTACTTTCAAATGTTAATGTCTATGAATTATTGAATATGAATGATTTATATTATAATATAATATAAAATATAATAATATATGATAATATATAAAATATATAATTATGTACATTTATAATAGAAGTTGTTTTCATCCAATTGGAGCAACTGTTCTTATGTTTCTTGTTTTTAAGTATGTGTATTTTTAATTTATTATTTAGAAAATGTACTCTCAGGCTATCCAAGAAGTAGATGAGTTTGTTTCTTCATCAGATTTGGAGAAATGTAGTGTTTCATCACTTGCTCACCAGTGGATCCTCTGCAGTGAATGGGTGCCGTCAGAATGAGAGTCCAAACAGCTGATAAAAACATCACAATAATCCACAAGTAATCCACATCACTCCAGTCCATCAGTTAACATCTTGTGAAGTGAAAAGCTGTGTGTTTTTAAGAAACGAATCCATCAATAAGATGTTTCAACTTTAGACTGTTGCTTCCGAATACGAGTCTATAATCCATAATATTGCTTTCTCCAGTGAAAAAGTTGTATCATCTGAATCAGGAGAGAAATCTGCACAGATCAAGCACTGTTAACAAGAGCAAACAGTTCAAAACAGCTCTAAACAAATATGTCAGTGGATTTTGATGTGAGAGAACAACAAGAGGTGGACTTTTTCACTGGATGAAGCGTCAGTGGACTCGTGTTTTAGCCAGAAGCAACCGTTTTAAAGTTAAAATGTGTTAATGATGGATTTGTTTCTTACAAACACACAGCTTTTCTCTTCACAAGAGGAGTGATATAATTTAATTGTGGATTATTGTGATGTTTTTATCAGCTGTTTGGACTCTCATTCTGACGGCACCCATTCACTGCAGAGGATCCTTTGGTGAGCAAGTGATGCAGTGCTACATTTCTCCAAATCTGATGAAGAAACAAACTCATCTACATCTTGAATGTTCCTGAGGGTGAGAACATTTTCAGCACATTTTCATTTTTTTGTGAACTAATCCTTTAAGACTGTTGTGTGTGAACTAAAACTGCATGTTGTTATTAAAAACAAAGAAAATGAAAGTTAAAAATGTAAATACCTTTCACGTCATTGAGTAGTTGCGATTGTCTGAACTTAAACCACATTAGATTCATGACACTGGGCATGTGAATGCAAACTTCTAGATAAGCAAGCTCGATTTCACAGTCTTTGTGTTCTGAAATGCAGTTCATAATGCAACACAAGTGCACATTGTATTCTTACCGCTGCTTTTTAACTGTATGGCACAGATGCATGAAGGAAAGTCTGTCGCTCTTTTGAATTTTGCAAGAATGCGCTTAAAGTATGTACAATGTTTAAAGTATGCATTCATAAAATCAGTTGTCCGAGTATTTGCATTCATGTGTGTGTACTTGCAAGGAGTATGTTTCTTGCTTTTAGCTTTTAGAAGGCAACGATAGGGAACTTTTTTTTTTTTTTTTTCACCAGGATATTGTATTTTGAAGAGTTCAAATAGAGCTTTGATTTTTTTTACAGACATAAATCCTGATCCTAATAAGAGCCTAAGCAAATCACTGTTCAGTGTAAACATGTTAGAAATATAAGTTGCATAGCTGCATTTAAAAATAATGCGAGCTTGACCTTAAAGCGAACTTTGGAAGTTTTCCATGCTTTATCAGGCCTTTTCGTTAAAAAAGAAACTCTTTTCTTACAGTTGGGAGGATAGAGTTGCCTGGTTCAATAGGATCAGTAGCCTGTCTGTCTGCTGAACAGACGTCTGTTAGTGTCTCATTGATGGTTTCTCATGGGAACGCCACCGATTTTCAAGTGCACATACTCTTTTTGTTTGAGAGCTGAGCTCGCCACATTGTTTACAAGAAGGCCACATTCTGTAAAAACAGCAATACTTCAAGTCTTTGTGAAAGAGTTTACCTGAAATGACATGACTAAATGCTCATTTTTGCATGAACTATTTAGCTGCATAAGGATACCTCCTTCACCGGTTGACACTGTCATTTTAGTATTGAGATACTATTATAGTTTTTAATTCATATTTTTAATCAGATTTTATTTTTATATTAGTTTTATTTGTTTTTATATTAGTTTTTATTTTAATAATTGTTAGAATTATAGTAAAAAATACAACACAATGTACTGTATTTATATGAAATAATTTCCAAATTGATTATTTATAGGTGTTTTCCAGGTATATTTTGAATTTTGTACTAGGTGTAATAGGTACTTTGTACTTTGTAATAGGTGTTTGTTTTTGTTTTTTTTTATTAAAAAATTTTTTTATTAATTAAATAAATACATACAATGAGAAATGTCACCAATTAGCTAAACTAAAAGTTTTAATTTTCTTTTAACATATTTTTATCTTAAGTTTTTAACGTTTTTAAACATTAAAACATATTTCAATGTTTTAAAAAAATGGTGATGTTTTGAGTGTTAATGTAGTATCATTTAGATACTTTTATAGTTTCTATTCATATTTTGAATATGTTTTTATTATTTTGAATATGTTTTTTTTTGTTTTTTTTACAATATATTGAATATGCTTTTTTATATCTGTATTTTAATTACATTTTATATCAGTTTTAGTTATTTATACACAAAGTTAAACTAAATTTAAATGAGAAATGTTGCCAACTGGCTGAGGAAAAAAATAATAATTCTGTTAATATTCATTCATTCATTCATTCATTCATGTATTTGTGTGTTTATTTATTTATTTATTTTCTTAGTTACTTACCTACCATAGTATAATTAACCTGAAATGATGTAACTAAATTCTATTTTTTGCTGGTTTTGGCAGGATTATTTTATGATTATAAAGACACTGTTATAGTTTTATTAATCTTTTGAATAAGTGTTGTATTCTATTTTAATTTTAATTTTAGTTTAAGTTTTAGTAATTTTTTGTGTTTTTGTCCTTTGTATTATTTTTGTCAATATTTTTATTAATTTGTATTTCAGTTTTATTTATTTTACTACATCAAGTTAAACTAAATTAAACATTTTTCTAATAAGATTTATTAGATTTAATTTATTTATGTATTTATGAAAATAGTTTTTTTTTTAATGGTTTTAGTTTTAGTTAGCTATAATAACCCTGCGTCTATATTTAGTACGTCTGTGTGCATGTGTGTGGTTGGTGTTCTCAGTGTGTTGGTTGGTAATTGAGCATCAAAGCTGTCAGAGGCCGTGTTGTGACATTATGTGGGTGCGTTCCTGCCTCCCGCCGTGTCCCTGACGACCCCTGACATTTGAGACGCGGCTGAAGTGCAGACTCTGTCAAGTGCGGCACCTTTCATCAGCGAGCAGGCGGGTGGCCCAAGGGTGTAAACCTAACACCGTATGACACTCCGGCCTGAGCCTGAGGAGTTGGCCCGGGAGTGAAGGGGACCGCCGGAGATCAGGTAGACAGATGCCCGGCGCACGGCTCTGGTATTTTCCTTTTAGTCAGCCAGCGTATGTCGGGGTTCATCAAAAAAGCAATCGTCTGAAGCAGTTACATGGAGGTGCGGGAGGATCTGATGGGTAGGAATGATAAAAGATAAAACACGGCCCTTCATCTTCACGGCCGCAGATAGCCGGTTCGCCGAGGACGCTTGGGGTGACTTTTTCCGCCTGTCCTACCTGACTGTTATGAAGGGCCTTTTGACTTTACAATAAGTGACACTAGACCAGCCTCGCTGGGACTGTCTTTCTCCTCGGCTTTTCATTTTAAAATCCAGCCAGCCGTGTGTCCTTCCTGCGCGGAAAGAGCCTTTGAAAGTGCACATATGTAAAGTGAAGCAGCGGGCCCCATTACACATACAAAACAGCCACAAAGTTCAAAAGTGAGCACAGCGGGGAATAGTGTGTTGAAATTAACATTAATTAAGATCAATAAATGATCAAGTATTATTTCTTGTTAGTTCATGTTAACTAATGTAGTTAACCAATGTTAACTTGAATTTTAGGTAGATTATTAATAATTGTATTTATTGAAAAAGAACACACAGAATGCCCCCCACCCCCACTGTCCTCTTTTTTTTAAAACTAAAATATGGTCACCCTAATAAAAATCTCCATCTTGCTCCGATCTATGTATTGAACGCATCTGTCGTAATTATGACGTCCCAACCCGTTAATACAGTAGAAGTTACATCCTTGTAAAAGGCCTCAATCTGTCGTCCAAATTTCACAGCCTCAATATTGGCTCAGACCCATGATCATCAGCAGTGTCGTATAATCTTTATGAAAATTCAGATCTGCCGCCCGGACGAATCTGTGCCCTTGAAAGTCGTAGAGGAAGAGGAAGAATCTGATGAGCATCTGAGCACATAAAGAATCAGTCGAGCGTGATCCACCGCAAATACAGTGACGGCACGCTTGTCGTTATTACCTGGCTCTCTCTCGTGTGTGTGTGTATGTGATGTGCGGTACTGAGCTGATTGTTTTGGAGGCAGTGTCTCAGCTGGAAGGTTAAACTGTCACTGTACTCTCACTGGCTCTCGCTCGTCCTCAGATGCCGTTCAGTTCTGACTGAGCATTAGAAATTTGCTGAAAGAAAGGCAAAGTTGGTGAATCTTGGTTTAGAGATCCATGTTTTGAGGCCCGTAACATACGCACAAATGCTGATGCTTTTAGCTGTGCAAGCTTTGTGACATTTGCAGCTAGTTACTTAATGTTAATATGGCATTATTGATATGATTTTATAGTATTTATGGCAATATTTTGCAATATGGTCTCATTTGATAACATTAGTTGCATTGAATAACAGGGGCAATGAGCAATATATTTTATGTTAGTGCAGAGTGCATTAATATTAATAGATACAACTGATTTTAAAAATCTATTAGTAAATATTGAAATTAACATTAACTAAGATGTTAATGCTGTATGTTAACAAACCTTAAACCTTAAACACTTAAAAGGTTATGAAACCTTGTAAATGTTACCCCATTTGAGATTTTTATTTGCACTTTTGATATGTGCTTTTGTAATTTTTATTTATTTATTTATTGATTTATGTATTTATGTATTTATTTATTTATTTATTTATTATTTATTTATATAGTCCAGTTGCTCATATAACGTTTCTAATTTTCATTTAGGTTTTTAGTAAAATTTTTACTCTAATATTTATATTTTTGACATTTTAGCTTTATTTCAGTTTTAACAA
This sequence comes from Sinocyclocheilus rhinocerous, assembly GCF_001515625.1. Lineage (NCBI taxonomy): Eukaryota > Metazoa > Chordata > Actinopteri > Cypriniformes > Cyprinidae > Sinocyclocheilus > Sinocyclocheilus rhinocerous. The sequence goes on from NW_015664702.1 coordinate 673,702, forward strand.
TGATTTAATAATTTTATTAAACTATAAAAATGTTTTAGCAAAGCTTTAGTTTTAGTGAAATTAAATAATAGTTATTAATGGCACATACAAGGGATATCGTATATAACTAACTTAAAACTAAAACTAAAACAATACAAAAACATTTTAAACCTAAAGAATTAAACGTTCACTGAAATAATTTTCATATATATTCCTAAATGAATTAAATAAAACAAAGTTACGAAAACGTAATAATAAAATAAAAATAATATTGTAAAATATAAAAATAAAAAACAATTCAAAATATTTATAAAAACTATAATGGCATCTCAAGGACAATGAAATAACACAGACACAGATGTATGTGCAACAGTTGTGTTTGCATGTTTGCATTAAAATATGTTTTTGGCTCTTTTGTTTCAGTAAGGATATGAATGTTCATCTCCAGAGGAGGATTTTATTACTCAAAGGTTGCTCTTTCAGAGATCTGCTCAGGAGGTCTTAATGGAGATTTTAAGTAGCCTATGTTTAATTTAAAGATCATCTCTCTGATGTTTCTTATAAAATGCCTTTAGAGAAATGCAGACACAAATGAGCTGACATACAGTAAGATTATAGAGTTATAAACTTAACTCTAGAGGAGACACATTTGAGTATTTTTTTTTCTTTTTGCATGACCCCTAGGAAACAGAAGCAAACATTTCTGTTTGCTTTCCATTTAAATTTCATAGTCATTTTGGACAGAAGTTGCAATGTTAAAAGATGTCTCTCTCTCCTGTTGAGTGTGACATTGTTCTGAATAATCATATGTTTCAGGAGTGTGATTATGCAGCAGGAGTGTACGAAATCTTGTTGTGTGGGTTGCTTCTGTTGCCTGGGGCGTAAGCAAAGGTGCTCTTCAAGAGTTCAGTCAAGGTTGGTTTAGTTTGTGAAAGATGTGCTAAGTTGTGCTGGCATGTTAGTTTCAAATTTTTCCATCCATTCATTTTCCAAACCGCTCGTCCTGTGTGGAGTATAGTGGGAGTTTTAATATTTACTCGAATGATGGTGAGGTCAACACAGAGTGAGGTCAATAAACATTGCATGTATATATATATATATATATCTTTATCATGTGCATGTAAGAGTATTTGTTTTGTAGAATGTGTATCCTGCACTACTGGATTCACATTTCCTCTTTACCCACTTTTTTAGCCGTCTTTCTAGGTGGCAGATGGCGTGTTGACTTTTGCCGTGTTAGTTCACTGGCAGTGCCAATGAGGCTAATGATGCTGGCCGGACATGCCTAATGTCCGAGAGAAAGGCCATGCGATGCTGGCGTGAGCGCTAATGTAAATCTGTAGAGAGATTGAGCTTTATTTGGATTAGTAGGACAGTGTGCAAATCTAGTTTGTGTCGTCGCCAGCAGTTTTCTGCGCTTGCATTCCATACGAGCTTTTGTGAAATAAACCACGATTACCGGAGCGCTGGAGGGATGATGTGTTTTTGTAAACCAACCTGTAAGTTCACATCACTCTGATTCCCTCAAAAACACCGTAGGATTTTTCCATTGGCTTTTGAATTATTGCAGAAAATGATTTCTGTGACTGACAAAATTATGATTCATGCATGGTTTGTTTTACAAGATAACCTTCACAAAGTAAAAGTTAAAAAAAAAAAGTTACACTATAAATGAAACTACGTCATGGTCACATGAAGCTTCTTCTGAAGCATGAAGTCGCTCTTTCAATTTAAGAAAAAAAACAAAACAAAAAAAAAAATGAAAGATTGAGTTATATTTGTTTGCATAAGTTGGTTATAAACGCAACGAGGCTGTGAAAGCAACTACTAATGAGTTTACCCGTTCAGCATGAAAAGCTATATTAGATACACTATAAAATTGTAATTAAAATTCCAAGTAAAATTCCAATTTTGATTTCTCATTTTTTGATTAGTTTAAGTAAATAACTAAAAATAATAATAAACTTGACATTTAAAGAAAATTTAGGAAAAAAATAAAATTTAACAAATTAAAATCAAAACAAAAATAGAAAAATAAAACACTAATTCACCGTATTAACAAACTATACAGTGCCATGTAAAAGGTTTTTACCCCTTTCTGTTTTTTTTTGCATAATTTGTCACACTTACAAGATTCAGATCAAACAGATTTTAATATTACACAAAGATAATGCAAGTAAATACAAAATGCAGTTTTTGAAATAATGATTTCATTTATTAAGGGAAAAACGCTGTCAAAACCTGCCTGGCCTTACATGAAAAAGTAATTGCCCGCTAAATCTAATAACTGGTTGTGCCACCCTTTGCAGCAACAACTGCAATCAAGCGTTTGCGATAACTGGCAATGAGTCCTTCACATCGCTGTGGATGAATTTTGGCCCACTCTTCTTTGCAGAATTGTTTTAATTCAGCCACATCTGCATAACCCAAGTGGTCACAAACTGACGGCCGAACATTCTCCTTCAGGATTTTCTGATAGAGTGCAGAATTCTTGGTTCCATCAATTATGGCAAGTCGTCCAGGTCCTGAAGCTGCAAAGCGGCCCCAGACCATCACACTACCACCACCACCACCATGTTTGACTGTTGCCATGATGTTCTTTATGAAATGCGGTGTTGGTTTTACGCCAGATGTAACGGGACACACGCCTTCCAAAAAGTTCAACCTTTGTCTCATCAGTCCACACAATATTTGCCCAAAAGTCTTGGGGATAATCAAGATATTGCAAAAACCTTTTCACGGCACTGTATATGTCAACAATACTAAAATAACAGCCTCAGTTGTTCCTTTTAGCCGCTTTTTTTTTTATTTCAATCTTTGTTTTATTTCACTCTTAAAAATAAAGATTTCAAAAGGGGTTTCTCACAGTGATCCCATTGAAGAACCCAAAGAACCTTTCAATGCATAATTAATCTTAAAATAATAGCATCAAGACAGTCTAAAGAACCGTTTTCCACCATGAAGCAATGGAAAGGTTTCATTGATGTTAAAGGTTTTTAATGGAACCTTCTGTCACGTGTATGTTCCCGTTTAGTTCCTGTTGTCCTTATTTGGTCCTTCCAGTTGCTTTTCCCATTATTAGTATCACCTGTTCCTTGTTATTAGTTATCTTCATCACCTGTCTGCCCCTCGTTATCTGCCCTATTTAGTTCTAGCCCGTTCTGTTCTCCCTTGTCTGGAATTGTTTGTCAGCTCCTTGTGCTACGTGTGATTCCCTGAACAAAAGAATTAAATGCCTTTGTTTTGTACTCCTGGTCTCCTCGTTCCTCGCTCCGCGCTCCTCACAGTAGCAACCCGTGACACCTTCAATACCATTAAAGAAGCTTTATTTTTAAGAGAGTTCCACTTAGAAAAATCCTACTTTGCAAAGTACCAAAGTCCCAGTTAAGACCTGAGAAGTTCTGTAGTTTCATTCTTGAGGAGCCCGGCGTCTTCCTGTTTGCTTCGGGCCCTTATTAACTTCTCATGTCACTTCTCGCATCAGCCCTTCTCTGACATTTGAAAGGAAAGAGAGGAACAGAAGGAGGTGCCGCATCTTCGGTGATCTGATTATCTCATATCCAAGCCTACACTCGCAAGCTGTTTCGCTCTTTCAGTGTGTGTTGGGGTTGATTCTGGAGGCTCGTGCCAGGTTGGATCGGGCCTACTGTCATAATAACTGCGGATTAGATCCATCTGCTGACAGGAATGTTCTTTTTGTCGTGCCAAAAGCGTCACATTAGAGCAGCTCTAAGCTCGCGGTGTTGCGTCGCATCTCTTAACACCCTTCAGGGTTAATTCCGCGCCTTTTCCTAAAACCATTGGTCATATATTTTCATTCCCAGATGCAGCTGACGAATCTCAGGATTTGTTCAGCAAGATTTCCCATGGGTCACTTTACCCTGGCTATGCGGTTCAGCGCTGAATGAGAAATCAAATGTGCCAGGCTTAAAATGGAACACAATGTACCCAACAGGATTTCTGTGCAGTCGCTCAAAGGCATTTTATCTTCTCCCTGTACATGCAGCACTGTGTATTATTGTCCGTTATGGTTTTTTATACGCAGGACTCCCCGTTTCGGATTTATGCTGAAGGCGTTTCCTTGCAGAAGGATTGAGCAACACGCTGATATAATGATATCTTTGTGCACTTAGGATTCGAAGCCCTTGTGAGCAAAAATCCCACATATTTATCTTTAAAGGTTATGCACGCAAGATAATAATGCAAATGCACTGAATTCCATTGGAATGGATGTAAATGGATGAAGTGTGACCGAACGCATGTAGGCTTTTCTATATACGTTGACTAATGTGAATTAGCAAGCATTTAGCAATCTGTTCAGAGGCTCAGAAGAGAATCTATAAAGACATGCAAGTCCACTTGTGGTTTCTGAAATCTAATTTGTTGTATTCCTGCTTGATATGAAGCTGACCCGGCTCTTTTCAGAGCCACAGACCGGATCTTTAGACATTACAGTTTGTGAAACGCTCCATCAGAGCTGCTGGATGATGTGCATTAATGTGATGCTAATTGGGAATCCTTCATTTGAACCGGATCATTGATTTGATTATCTAATCTTTTATTTGAATCTTTATATTGACTTGTTGTTCATTGAATTGAATCTTTTACATTTAATCTGTGATTCGAATATTTGAATCAAATCTTCAAATCTTGCATTAAATGTGAAATCGTTCTATTAAAGGAAGAATTTATACACTGTAAAAATTGATTTTTCGAAGTTTAGAATATTGTGGCACATTTGACAAGAAATTGCTATTCTTTTTTTTTTACTTCAGAATTTCATGTTTAATTAAATGTCACTCACCTTTTCTTTGTAATTGTTTGTGAAACTTACTTTAGTTTTTGATTTTTTTTTTCTGAAATAGATTTTTTTAACAATGTGAAAGTCTTTACTGACACTTTTGATTAATTTTAATGCATTTTTGATGAATAAAAATATGAATGATAAGCTAAAAATAATATTGCTAATAAACACATACAGGCTCCATACGCTTGAACGGTAATGTGTATAGAGCAAATTTTTCATTTACCCCTCCCTTATTAATCCAAATTTTGCAATATTTCATGTAATCATTTCATAAAAATTCATTTCTGAGATACGATTCTTCATTCATGGCAGTGATTTTGTGAATAAATCGTTATCTTTGTTCTAAAAAATACAGATTGTACGCATAAATATCTTCTTTTTTTTTTTTTTGAGAGAGAAAAATCTTGCATCAAATGTCAAATATATTACCTTTACTCTTTAGTATAGGGACCAATTCTCACTTTTTTATTCTCACTTTATTCTCTAGTTGCTTATTAGCATGCCTGTTATTAACATATTGGCTGTTTATTAGTACTTATAAAGCACATATTCTGCATGACCATATTCTAACCCTAATCCTACCCAATACCTAAACTTACTTACTATTAATAAGCAGCAAATTAGGAGTTTATTGAGGTAAAAGTCATAGTTGATGGTTTGTTAATGGTATAAGAATTGGACTTTAAAATAAAGTGTGATTGAAATATCACAGTAAAGTGAAAGTATATTGTGGTATTTGTGCCACTGAGCACTAGAGTTTCCATTTCTATTCAGTGCTTTCTATGTCAGTTTGTATATGCTAATTATTTCAAATATTATATATCTTTTTTTAAAAGGTGTCCATTATGAACAATTCTATTAGTCAGTTTAATTCATGAAGACTACTGATCTATTCTGAATCTATTTTGAGATTAATTTGGTCGAATTAAGCGTTGCATTGAGAATAGTTCAAATGAAAGTGTCTAAAATGACACTGAAATGTTTGAAATGTTTCAGTGTGGTATCCGTGCCTCGCATGTTGACGGCAGATTGTCAAACTGGGGCTTGTTTTGGCCGTCGGCCTGTAAGCAGACTCGCAGCTCGAGGGATTTGACGATTGTGACCGGCTGCTGTGAAAAAAGAGGGATTTTATTGGAATCGACTGCTATACTGCCGTTTGATTTGCGACAGGGATATCAGAGCATCACGAGGAAGGCTGCTTTACTTTGATGAAAAATGCAATGTGTTGCATGCTTCGAAACATGGAAATGACCTGGTTTGTGCTCCTGCATATCATCTCGCATGTTGAACCTCATATTTCTGCTCCATCCCTGCCAGGCATTTCTTCTGCGTGACAGGTTTGTCAAAGTTAAGATAGATTGGTGGTGGAAATATGTAGTGGGCAAACCCGCAGGAACATTTTATTGCTCACAGGTTACTCTTTAATATCTCCACGCTATGGGTACATGAGCATGACTCTGGAATAAATCATTTTGTTGACCTCAAATGCCTACGATCTATACTATTTATTGGCTTGAGGAATTTCATTACTTTTATACATCAGTGCACTTGGGCAGCTCCATTTTAAAGATATGCGACTGGTGATGTTTTTAAAAGAAGTGTCCGTATGAAAAAATTTATTTGAAAGAATATTTTTATGCTCACCAAGGCTGTATTTATTTGATAAATACAGTAAGAACAGTAAAATTGTGAAATATTATTATGAATCAAAATAGCTGTTTTCTATCTGAATGTATGTTAAAATGTAATTTATTCCTGTAATCATACCTGAATTTTCAGCATCATTACTCCAGTCTTCAGTGTCACGTGATCCTTCAGAAATCATTCTAATATGCTGATTTGCTGCTCAAGAAACATTTCTGATTATTATCAGTGTTGAAAACAGTTGTGCTGCTTCATATTTTTGTGGAAACCATGATCTATTTTATTTATTTATTTTGATTATTTTAATGAACACCAAACTTTTGAACTGTAATGTCTAATTTAGAAGAAATTTCTCCCTCCCTTATTAATCCAAATTTCACAATATTTAATTTAGTCTTTGGTGTTTCTTCATTTACAGCGCTTTTGTATATAAATCTTCTTCTTTGGTATACACATTTACAGACTTGCTGACTGTACAAATAAATATCAAATTAATTGAAAATATGTTTAGGTTTTTATGAGAAGTTGTAAAGTTTTTTTTTTTTTTCTTTTTTTTTTTTTCTTGATTTTAAAATCTTGTATAATGGAAATTAAATCTGAAAAGACAAGGCACTCTTAAAAATAAGAAAGGAAAAAATCTATCTGTCTGTCTGTCTGTCTGTCTGTCTGTCTGTCCGTCCGTCCGTCCGTCCGTCCGTCCGTCCGTCTGTCATATGAAGAGAAAATCACCTATTTTTCCCTTGATTTTAAAACCGTATATATTGTATTTTAAAAGAGAAAATAAGTCTGAAAGGACAAGCCCAAATTTCACTTTTCTGAAAAAAATGCTTAAATAAAAATAAATTAAAAAAGGAATAATTAAACAAACAAACAAACAAATTAATTAATTAATAGTTTTTTTGCCATTATATGAAGAGCAAATTTGTTTTGTTTTGTTTAGTTTTATTTTTATTTTTTTAATAGGGAAACTTAAATCTGAAAGAGCAAGCCCAAATTTCACTTTTCTGCACTCTTAAAAATGAAGGAAAAATTGCTTAAATAAAAATAATGTAAAAATTAAACAAACTGGTCTGTTCATAGTTTTACAGTGGCAGAGAAGTCAGCAGTGTGGTTCCATTGAACAGAGTTTGTCTTGTTAACCTTTGAGATACAGTATCAAAGCATGAAAATAATCCTGAATCCATGAAATATCCTGCTAGTGTCCCTTGTTCAAAGTCCCATGTGCAACTAGACAGTCTCTGTGTATACTGTGTGAAGCTAATGGCTGATTAGGAATCGTATGAAAACGCTGTCAGCTCACGGTGCGAGTGAGTCTCGCTGTGATGTAATTGCAGACACACTGCGTTCAAAGCTCTCCTGCGCTCCGCATTTGATGTGGGAGTGTAAAACGGGCCGCGTCAGAGCAGCTCCGTTTGATCCTCTCCCTGCACAGTCTTCCAGAAACACTTGTAGCTTTGCAGCGGGAGAGGAAGGGTGTCTGGATTATCACAGACGAGCAGAATGATGAAGACGGAGCAGAGACTAGCTGAAAGTAAGAAAAGAAGCGCTGCTGATCTATTGAAAAGAATAAATGGAGGCGTAAGATTGCTAGTGTACTGCATATTGTATACTGCCTACCCTTTTTACGTTCACTAATCCAGGAAATAAAATGGTTATTTCACATATTTTGTCTTGTATAAAAATAAATAAAAAAATGAATAATTAAACAAACAAACAAACAAATTAATTAATTAATAGCTTTTTTGCCATTATATGAAGAGCAAATTTGTTTTGTTTTGTTTTGTTTTATTTTTATTTTTTTAATAGGGAAACTTAAATCTGAAAGAGCAAGCCCAAATTTCACTTTTCTGCACTCTTAAAAATGAAGGAAAAATTGCTTAAATAAAAATAATGTAAAAATTAAACAAACTGGTCTGTTCATAGTTTTACAGTGGCAGAGAAGTCAGCAGTGTGGTTCCATTGAACAGAGTTTGTCTTGTTAACCTTTGAGATACAGTATCAAAGCATGAAAATAATCCTGAATCCATGAAATATCCTGCTAGTGTCCCTTGTTCAAAGTCCCATGTGCAACTAGACAGTCTCTGTGTATACTGCGTGAAGCTAATGGCTGATTAATAATCGTATGAAAACGCTGTCAGCTCACGGTGCGAGTGAGTCTCGCTGTGATGTAATTGCAGACACACTGCGTTCAAAGCTCTCCTGCGCTCCGCATTTGATGTGGGAGTGTAAAACGGGCCGCGTCAGAGCAGCTCCGTTTGATCCTCTCCCTGCACAGTCTTCCAGAAACACTTGTAGCTTTGCAGCGGGAGAGGAAGGGTGTCTGGATTATCACAGACGAGCAGAATGATGAAGACGAAGCAGAGACTAGCTGAAAGTAAGAAAAGAAGCGCTGCTGATCTATTGAAAAGAATAAATGGAGGCGTAAGATTGCTAGTGTACTGCATATTGTATACTGCCTACCCTTTTTACGTTCACTAATCCAGGAAATAAAATGGTTATTTCACATATTTTGTCTTGTGTAAAAATGTACAAACTCTTGGCAGTCCAATTCTGAGTTAAGAAAATAATGTATTTTATACTGCACATTTTGGAATTATTATTATTGTCATTGTCATTATTATATCAGTCTGCAGGGTTTTTCAGTGTTATTTTAATATTTTTTTTCTATATTTATATGAATACTTTTGTATAGTATATTTGAATTGAGCTTTTCATTTTAAGTTTTATTTTGATTTTAATAAATTTTTATCAGTTTTAAAATGTTTTATTAATTGAAAGTAACTATATAAATAATCAGTATCAGAGTTCAAGGTAATTATGGGATTAAGTTTAAATAAGAAATAAAGTCACAATTGTAAGATCTTAAAGGTGCTTTATTAATATTTGGAATTAGCTCTTCATTTTAATTTAAATTTTTTAGGTTTCCATTTCATGTTTGTTTAACTTTTAGTAATTTTATTGTATGCTTCATTCATTCATTCATTCATTCCTGCTAGTAATTTTAGTACTTAAACTTATTTCAGTTACTTGCCTAGGCAACATTTTTAATTTTTCATCCAAGATTTATTTTTTATTTTTATTTTTATTTATTTTATTTTTACGCTTAATATAATTTTGTTTTAGTTTTGGTTAATAGTAACAGCACTTAACATATTTAAGTGTCTAAAACAGTAAACTGAAACTAAAGTTAAAATTATTAAAATGATTTTAAATATATATAATTAAGAATTAATCTATGTAAATTATTAAATGATGTAATGTAAATTATTACATTTGTAAACATTTTCAGTAATTGAAGTAAGTGGTTTTTTTTTTGTCATCAGAGAAGGTAATTAGTTTAAAATAAGAAATAAAATCACCTGTAAGACCTAAAGTCACAATTAAGAGAAATATCCTTGCAATTGTAAAACATAAACTAACAATAAAGATTTTTTACTCTGAAGCAGGAGAAATATCTGAGTGCACATTTGTTGTATATTCCTTTTTTTTAGGTTTTCAGATTTTCACTCTTAGACCTCTTGTAATAGTCAAATCTCTATGAGTGTGAGACTTGAAGTGTGACATGTCACATGCTGCAGTCGTAGTTATAAAGCAACACTGTCAGGTTTGTTCAGAGCAATCAACACATGTCCTTTTGGATCTCAGCGAGAAACTCGACGGCCGCCGTGTGTTTCCAGTTGACCGTCTGCCTCCTTTCTGCACGGCCTTGACCTTCGGAGAGCCGCCTCCGTGTGATGGACAGAAGATGTCTGGCGTACAAGCTCTGAGTCAAGTGTACAGATAGAGAATGACATGCAATTATCAGAGACGGCTGCAAGTAGATATATGTCTGCCCTGAAGGCTAGCTGATGTGAGAATGCTGTCGCTCGAGGTCCGTCAACGAGTGTCTTGCACCCATATTGACATTGAAAATGGACGTGCATTGAGCACATGCAATGCTTTTGCGAATAGCTCACCCCAATGTGCTTTAAAAGACACGTTTGACCTGTTGTCAATGCGGTTCTTCACTCTGAAAACCACTTTAAGTGTGGCAAGAACCATGCAGACCCTTTCAATACCCAGCAGAGGTCCTTTCATAGATTATGAGTGCATAGTACAGCGTCCCGCTAGAAAATATTTCTACTCGCTTCTCGATTTCTTCCAGCAGCTTGCAAAGCAACTCTCGAATGCAATGCAGTATAGTCAGGACTAACTTCCTTCCATTTCTATTTCTCCTGCAGGTCAATATATCTCCAGGTTGCAGTAAAGCATTGACTAAAATGCTGTACTGTCCATACTGTGGAGGAATGCCAGGCCTCAAACCCTGCGCCAACTACTGCCAAAACGTCATGCGGGGCTGCCTGGCCAACCAAGCGGACCTGGACCCGGAGTGGAACCTCTTCATCGGTAAGAGCCGCTTTTCTGTTTCCGGCTCGGGTTTTCAAATATCGATTTCTCCGTTTGGATTGCTGCCCGATGGATTTTTGAGCTTCTGTAAGAAATGATTCCCAGTATTTAGAGACTGTTTGGATAGATATTTTGGCTTTATATTCATAGTTTTATATAAACAGGAAATTTGTTCTTTTGCTTTCTTTTGCTTGCTTTCACAAGTAGTGTCTTATTCTGAATGAATCATTTCATCTGAGTGCACACTAATGGTATTTTCTTTTTTTTTTTTTTATTATTATCAAACATTTACATTTATGCATTTGGCAGACACTTTTTTTAAATCATAAGTTATACATTTGATTAGTTAGTGCTTTCCCTGTGAATTAAACCCGTTTCAAATGGGTTTAATAAAATTTTAGTATTTAGTAAATATTTATTTTTGTTAATATTGTAAATTAGATTTTATGTTTTCACTTTAATTTTAGAGAACGTTTAGCAATTTGGTTGTGTTTTTATACGTTTTTTTATCACTTTTTTCAAATATACGTCTACAGTATATTATAACCAGGGGCGCCGCTATGGTTTTTGGGGGGGGGGGGGTTTCTGGGCCCCCTCTCCCTCGCTGGGCTCTTGAAAACGTCCTGACCTTTCCCCCGTTACGGCACCCCTGATTATAACATCTATTATTAGTATTTATACATTTTTATTTCTTTAATTTGTGATTTGCTTCCATTTCCATACTCATTATTTGAGTATTTTGTAAATATTTATTTTTTTAATATTTTAAATTATATTTGATATTTATGTTGTTTTCAGTATTTTTTGTTTTTATCTTTAATATATATATATATAATAAAATCTTTGGCACATTCAACATATTAAGATTTTTAAATCTGTTGTTTTGTTTTTTGTTTTGTTTTGTTTTGTTTTGTTTTGTTTTGAGACTGCATATATATTTCTGTAGGATCACATCTCTCGAAGGAACTCAGTGTAATCATTGTATTGTATTGTATTGATAGGTGGTCCGAACAAAGAGTTTTAGTTTTTGGTCCAGTAGATTTACTTTTTTTTCCTGCTAAACATTTGTATTTTAGTGCATCACAATCTTTTGCCAACTCACATAGAGTTCTGGCTCCATTCTGGTGTTTTATGTCACATTGCTGAAGTAAAACGGGTTGTGAATGTCATTTCATGTTGTTTTAGAGATTTAGAAATGCAAAAGCGAGAGCTTGTTTGATTTCAGAAACACTGCTAATTGCTCACCGGTGGTTTGCACCTCCTAAAGCTGCTCAGTTCTGCTGAATGTTTAATGCATTTCCGTTGATGGCACATAAATGTAGTTTGAGTGATGGTTCGGCTTGATTCATATGACTTATAGGTGCTAGCTTTAGCAGCTTAATTCCATCCACCCACAGAAACGACTGCAGAGACGGTCCATAAAAGGTCTGCAACATACTCAGTGCAATGTGAAAATGCATGCGTTTGTATAACTTAGAAAGTGAAACTATTTAAATTTGTGAATAATGCATTTAATGCATGTTATTTTTTTAGGCTAAATGTCCTGATGTGGCGTGCATTTGGTTTGCCTTTCTTGTGTTGTATTTTTCAGAGCTAATTTTCTGCGCTATAGATTTTAAATCAGTATTTCGCTCCCCCGCTGAGAGATATCGACTGGCTTTATGGTGCCGCAGTTCGATTAGCAAAAGAGGATAATTCATTTTGTTTTGAATATTTGTAGAAAGCTAGTTCTTGTTTGAAATAGCATGGATTTGTGCGCCGGGCTCGGATGGGCCGTCATAGGGACTGACCTTTGCTCCATGTGGCATACGTGGTATTTCCCTGCAGCCTCTGTTGATGTGCCCTTCTCACCTGCATTGATTGGCAGGCCTGTGAAGACATTCAGACGGCGTCTCGCGCAGCTCTGGCCTCATTCACTGTATCGATTGTAGAAATCGTGTGGTTTACCAAACTTTCACAGAACCAGTCTGGGAAGGCCTTTTGGAAATTGGCAGTATTGAGCTGATTGCGTCGACCGGAATTGTTTTTTTAAGGGATGATGCCAATAGCGCTAACTCAAGGGCATATATATGTGATATGGGTTAATGTAGTGTAATTATAGCAATTCCCAGAGGAAAAGCTGCTCTTTTATACTTCAGGAGAGTTAGTGGAGCTCTCGTGCATGTTTCTGTATCAACTTTGGCTCAGATGCTTCTCCTAGCATGCATGAAAAAAGTGTAGAGCTGGAAAATGAATGTGGATTGCAGCTCAGATCAGAGAAATGTTCATGTTGAGGGCTCTGATTTTTGATTGCAGATATTATTCACATCTCCTTAGATCTCTTTTGAAATTGTAGTAGATATTACTAAAATAAAATAAAATAAAGTTTCAGCTAGTTGCCAAAGCAACATTTATTTAGTGTAACTTGATGTACTAAAATAACTAAAACAAATACAATTCAGAAAATAATAATAATAATATATACATAATAAAAATGACAAAATACACAACAAAATGACTAAAAATATACTAAAAACAAAATAGAAAAATAGAAAAGAAATGACTATAATGGTATTTGAATAATACAAAAAAATACACTACTACAAGCTCAGATCAGAGAAATGTTCATGTTGAGGGCTCTGATTTTTGATTGCAGATATTATTCACATCTCCTTAGATCTCTTTTGAAATTGTAGTAGATATAAAATAAAATAGAGTTTCAGCTAGTTGCCAAAGCAACATTTATTTAGTGTAACTTGATGTACTAAAATAACTAAAACAAATACAATTCAGAAAATAATAATAATAATATATACATAATAAAAATGACAAAATACACAACAAAATGACTAAAAATATACTAAAAACAAAATAGAAAAATAGAAAAGAAATGACTATAATGGTATTTGAATAATACAAAAAAATACACTACTACATGACTAAAAATAAAGTTATTATTAATCATTTAAAGTTAGTTAAAGTTTCTGGACATGGTACATATATAACTTTCAAAAATTCAGCTTTACTGTAATTGCCAAAACTTATATTTAATAGTTTTTGTTGTTGTTGTTGTAATGATAACAACACAATTGGACAATTGTGAATACTGTAGGAAGTCTAAAAATAAGAAATTTAATCACAATTGTAATATCTTAAAGGCAGAGTAAGTGATTTTTCAAAAACACTTTAGAAAACTGATTCGGGCCGAATCGCAAAACAAACTTGTAGCCAATCAGCAATAAGGGGCGTGTCTACTCGTGATGTGGAGGAGAGCGCGTTCAGTGCATGGGACGGACATTAGCCGAGCCGAGCGACAGAAAGATAGGCGTATGTATGTGTGGGGTGGAGCTATCAAAATAGGGGCAAGACCCTTTTGGGGTAGGGGCGTGTTTGTTTTGGTGATTTCAAATATCAACATTGGCTACCAGAAATCACTTACTCTGCCTTTAAGATAAATAAACTTTCAATTGCATAACTGAAGTGGATATAGTTATTATACTGATCTATTGTATTTTTTTTATATGCAATAGATGCATGTTGAATTTACATATTCAGGCATCTTGTATTAAAACAACTCTATTTGCGTACATCTTTCTTTGATGATCTTTCATTTGCTAATTGTGGTTCGTTAGCTCTCCTCTGAGAAATAATCATATTTTGCGACATATTTAAAGATGAAAGATTCCTACTGTGACACGCTAAAGTTTAAAAGATGTGATTTCACAGAACAAATGTAACCGTTGTGAGAAATTATCTGTTATTAATTTTCTCATAAAGCCGCAGGGGTTTGCATTCATCTCAATTCGAGAGACCGCAGGAGATGTTCTGCCATCATTAGCCTCGAGCTGCAAAAAAACCCCGAGCGATCGGTGATCACGCTGTTTGGGAAGAAAACAGACGGCTGTGGCATTTCATCAGAGCCAATGAGTTAGAGTTTCACAGGAAATGAGAAACATCAGGCCGCTGGTTTATTCTTATCCTGATGAATACGCCACCTCTGGTCTGGGGTCAGACGGCCGAGGAAGTATCATTTCAGCTTCATCCTATGAGCATTGGTCTCTTTCGGCTTCTGAGGCTCAATTATGCTGCATGATGTCTGAAAGGTTTCGTGTGCACAAGGACACGTTCACTGCAGAAAGGGTTTGTTTACTGACGCACATTAGATCCTGAACTTATAAGTGCATGGACACGGTTTATGAATTATACAATGATCAGGGCGAGATTCTATGCAGTGCATTATGGAGATCTCTAGTCAAACTCTATAAAGTTACTGTATGTGTGATGACTTATTTTTCTTTCTTATTGGTTGAGATGTACATATATACAGTGAAATGCCACTGAACACAAACAATGACATGAAGACAAGCTTTAAATGGCCAAATCTGGTATGTATAAATGACTTTGCAAAGAATTTGAGTGAATTTCTATGCAGTGCATTCAAAAGCATTTTATCTGATCATGTGCTGCAAAAATTACAATATAGCATATATACTGAAAAGAAAATCGAATTGCTAGTAAATTTTGAAATTGATTGCAACAGCAAGTAACATGTTAAATTAAATGTTAAATTCAAATAGAAAGAAATACTGAATTTTATTTCAGCTAGCTACCAAGAAACAATTGCCATTGTCATTTACTTAAACTGAAATAAAAATGTATATATATACAAAACGAATATCTAAAACTTTTACTATAATTAAGATGAAAAATATAAAATATAAACATTTATAAACATAGAAATATAAGCAGAAACATTGATTAATTAATAAAGTATACATTTATAATAATAAATATATAAATAATTAATTCATAAATATAAGCATTCATTAATTACGACAAAATGTCAAGTGACAAATTGAATTAAGCATGCAATTTTAACTAGGAAGACTGAATTTTTTTTACTTCAGCTAGTTTGTCAACCATTTGTGACCACGGACCACAAAACCAGTCATAAGGGTCAATTTTTTCTGAAAATCTGGAATCTGAGGGTGCAAAAAAAAAAATGAAATCAAAATATTGAGAAAATCGCCTTTAAAGTTGTCCAAATGAAGTTCTTAGCAATGCATATTACTAATCAAAAATTAAGTTTTGATATATTTACGGTAGGACATTTACAAAATATATTCATGGAACATGATTTTTACTTAATATCCTAATGATTTTTGGAATGAAAGAAAAATCGATAATTTTGACCCATACAATGTATTGTTGGCTATTGCTGCAAATATACCCGTGCTATTTATTACTGGTTTTGTGCTCCAGGGTCACATTTGTCATTTTCATTTAGTTTATGTTTATGTGCTATAATTACTACAACTAAAAGTGAATTAAAACAGAAACTATTACAAATCATTTAAACTATTTTCTATGTTTTCTCTTTTCTATTTTTATTCAAACTACTTTTATTTGTTTTTACAGTGTATCTGGTTGTGAGGGAAATTTTAAAGACAAAATCATCATCTTATTCACTTTGTTTCACATGCTTTCATTTATTTCAGCATTTCTCAATACTAGCATGAGAAGGGTTATTTATAAAGCTCCTTTCATGCAAACAGCACTGCAGGGACAACACAAGATCAGATGTAAGGAACAACATACAAAGCATCTGATGTTAAAACACTTCCATTAGAGTAAAGTGAGCGCTTTGGCGTCTTTGAAGCATTAGTATTGCTGAGACTCGGCAGCTACTGAAACGTGAGATTAAAATATTTCATTTTAATGATGGTGTAGTAGAAAATGTTGCATAACGTCTTAAGAAAAATAAAACATGCAAGTGCAGTAATTTGAGTTTATATTCGTGTTGAGTTTTTGATTGTAATCCCTCCTTGACCTCATGGAAAGGTCCCGCTGTTATATAATCACATCAACAGCAAACTCAATGTAAGCCACGCTGATTAAATGCATAGATTTGCTGAGCTGTATCGATCCTCAAGGGGAAATTCAGGAAGGAACACTTTGACCTGAATGTGATATGAACTTGGCCTTAAATGAGGTGAATATGAGCTTCTGCAGTGATTGTAGGTGCTACTGGGTAAAATATGATCATTTTACATACTTATACAGAGTTAGTAGATGTTATGCCTCAAAGTGATGCATATACTTCAATAACCCGTAAAGTCTGTCTATGATTGCCAAGAAAAAGAGTGCATTGGTATGCATTTATTTACATGTATTTATTTATGTTTAGCAGATTTTTTAAGTTAATTGAGGGAGGTAATAATATACATTTAAAGAAATTAATATTTTTATTCATCAAGGATGCATTAAATTGATTAAAAGTGACAGTTAAGACATTTTTAATGTTACATGAGATTTATATTTCAAATAAATGCTGTTCTTTCGAACTTTCTATTCATCTGTGAATCCTGAGGGGGAAAAAAACTTCACGGTTTTAACAAAAATATAAAGCAGCAATATTGATAATAATCAGAAATGTTTCTTGAGCAGCAAATCAGCATATTAGAATAATTTCTGAAGATCATGTGACACTGAAGACTGGAATGTAATGATGCTGAATATTCAGCTTTGATCACAGAAATAAATTACAATTTACAATACATATTTGCATACATTTACAAACAGTTATTTTAAATTGTAATAATATTTCACAATATTACTCTATTTTTTGTAAACAAATATATGCAGTCTTAGTGAGCAGAAGAGATTTGTAAAAAAAAAGAAAAGAATAGTGTAATTAAAATTATTTTAAAAATAGTATAACTTAAATATATATCACGATGCACTAAATTAACTAGAAATGGAATAAAATTGAAAACAACTAATAATAGTAAAATTACTTTTATTATGAAGCTATTATGACGTATTGTATATTAAGAAATTGATTTGATCAAAGTCAAAAATATTTAACTTGTTTGACTTTAAATGAAAAAAAAAAAGAATTAGAAAATTCAGCTTTTTTACTGTATATTTAATCACACAAATGCAGACTTGGTGAAAATTAGATATTTTTTTATAACATTTAAAAATCAGTACCTACAGTAATTTATACCTGCCATTCGCTCACAAGTGTAATTTTGAGCTGTTTTACAGTGGATTTGAACGTGTCTCATCCAATCAGACAGAAAACACTCTTTGACCGTCTGAGAGTAAAGAAAAGCGGATGTTTAGTAAGTTTGAGCGCTGTGGTGTGTGTGTGATTTTTTCAGCTCAGAAGTGGCATTAGGATGTGATTAGGGATTTGTTGAATGTGTGAGCGATGCTGGCCACATCTGTGTGCGGCTCTCCCTCATGGATGACTGACACGACCACCGGAATACATGTAGAGTCGTGAAGCATCTCAGCGAGAGACTACCACACACACACACACACACACACACACACACTAGGCTGCATATTAAGAGCTGTTAGGTGTGTAATGTAAAGTGCTCTACAGTGATGTGCTCAAACACTGAAGTGCACTACACTGACACACTCAGCTAACAAGACAAGAGTGACTTTGACCCAATACTGTCCTTTCCCAGAGGAAAATATCATCATTCAGCTCAGATCATGAGATGAGTTCATACTGAAATCTACCATGCATGTTTCATTGGAGAAATACATCTGACCACCAAATTAAAAAAAAAAAAAGGCTTAAAATGTGTCTGTCTTTCTGTGTATTTATTTATTTTTGTGAAAATTACTAAATACTTATATTATGAAATTCTTTACGTTTGAATGCATAATTTATTAGGAAATGTATTTGTTTAAAAAGTCAAACATATTTTATTTGTTTGACTTTAAATAAATAAAAAAAGAAAATAATAATTACACCAGCAACATTTGTTAAAATTGCATTGTAATGTAACCATATATACATACGTACATACATACATACATATTTAAATATTTATTTATTTATTGCTGAGAGGATATATGAAATGCAACTGCTGTATATATTTCTTATCTATCTATCTATCTATCTATCTATCTATCTATCTATCTATCTATCTATCTTCTATCTGTCTGTCTGTCTATCTATATCTCTGTCTGTCTGTCTGTCTGTAAGGAAAACATAGTCTCTCTATGTTTTTTTTTTTTTTGCATTAATCAGTGAATGCTAAACATGAATCATCTCTTTATTTTATGCAGAGCCAGCGATAACATCCTGTCTTGGTATCATATTTTCCTTCATGCATTGGGTTAATTACAAAGGCTAATTAAGATTTAGGCCTGTGTTGTCCTTTGGTGAGTCCTTTGTCACCACAATGTAAGTGATCCGCATTGATTTTATTTGCTCATTTCTTTTTAATTGCATGGCTTTGTCTCCATGTGAAATAGGAGCTTGCTGCAACCTCACAATTCATGAAAATGTAAGTCAATATTATTTGCTTCCCTTTCATGTGGTGACCTTTTGCATAAGATACAAATTAAGAGTGAATTGCAGTAGACTTTAGAAAGGCTTAAATGGCAATAATGATGCATTTAAGAGGATCTCACATCAACAAGCATTATATTATATTATATTATATTATATTATATTATATTGAGAGTAAGTACAATACAACTATAATTTAAATAGATTAAAAATGTGTTACAAATGTATAAATAATATGCAATGCATATACATAAAGCTATATATACACTGCAAATTTTATTTTTTCCCTTGTCTTTTTATTGCAAGTTAAACCATTCATTCATTCATTCATTCATTTTAATTTCATTTTAGGTGAAAACAAAAGATAGGTATTAAGTAAAATTCATGTATAAAGCCATACATACAATAGCAAGAGTGATTTAATTGTATTGCTTTTATAAATTGCTTTTTAATAATTGCTTTTATTGCAATTTAAACATTTTATTTTACAATTCATTAATTCTTGCCTAAGTAAAACAAATGTTTTATAGTGTGGATGTATAGTGTGATTTGCCATTATTTATTAATCTTAATAAATTGTTATGTTACGTTATGTTATGTTGTGTTGTGTTAAGTTATTATTTGATTGGATTGTGAAAATGAGGCCATTGTTTTAAAATTATTTTCCCCTCCTGCATGGGCCTTGATTACATAAAAATAATAGAAAATGTGTTTCAGAGATATAGAAAGAATCATTTTGATTTCATGTTGGCCATCCCATAATAATGAAAGCGCGAGGCTGTCATTGAGAATGTGTTGGCGTCTCTGGAGTCCATCGTCTGTCCTCTCAGCACATTAAGCTCTATTTAAGGGCTGTGTTTCTTCTGTCTCTATCGCTTTTACCTCTGCTGTTGAACACACTCAGTCCTGGCTGCTGTACTTGAGCGAGCTCTATCTCTCTCCTCGTCCTCTTCCGAGTGATTGAGTCACAGATGGTAAATGGTGACAGATATGACAGGTACAAACCAGATCCTGAACCCCTGGCTGACAGAAAAACAGCCGAGGACCGAAAGACGAACTGCTCAGAAACGCGCCTGGTGTTCATAGACACGTCTCACTGCTGCTCGACTGAGTGGGTGGGATTCCTCCTGCGGTTTGTTATTAAGAAAGATGGCATTTGTAGATTGCGCTGCTGTTTTTTGAAGCCAAACCCTCACTGAGAGTTTCTACCGCTGCTGCTTTGTCACTCGGGTTGTTTTAGGAGCTGTCAGTCGACGTTTGCGTTTGTTTTGTATTAAAGGTGGTCAAAAATCTTGTTCAAAGGCTCCTTGTCCTAAAATATGTTGTAAGAACGTTTTGCTAACATCCTCGTTACATTATAAAAAACGTTATTTCTAAACAATTTTTTTTTTTTTTTGTTCAAACTTTTTTTGGGGGGGCTATGTTAGAGTAAATGTTAAAGGAAAGTTCAGTGTTATCAGTTTGCAAACATTATGGGAAAGTTACTTTTGAATGTTCTCTGAACCGTCTGAGTTTTAAAACGTGAGACGAACATCCAACTAAAATGTTTCAGAAGAACGTTCCTAACATTTTGAGAACATTAATAAAGACCAGAAAACTTTGAACAAACATTCTATTAACGTTCTGAGAACATTTCCTTTTAACTTTTAAGTTTTATTATTTTTAAACATGTCTAAGTGATTTTATATATATATATATAAATGTTTTAGTTTACTTAATTTATTTGTTAATTTTAGTTTACTTAATTTTAGTTATTTGCTTATTTTAGTAATTAATTTTGACAACTAAATTAAAGTAAGTTTAAGGTTTTTACATGTTTTTAATATGTCAATATCGTTTATTTATTTATTTGTGTGTTTGTTTGTTTGTTTGTTTGTTTGTTTGTTTGTTTTAGTTTACTTAATTTTAGTTATTTATTTTTGGCAACTCAGTGATATAAAGTAAATTTAAGGTTTTTAAGTTTTTTTTATATGTCAATATCATTTGTTTTTGTTTGTTTGTTTGTTTATTTATTCATTTTAGTTTACTTAATTTTAGTTATTTGCTTATTTTAGTTATTTATTTTTGGCAACTAAATGAAATAAAGTAAGCTTAAGGTTTTTATGTTTTTTATGTCAGTATCAATTATTTATTTGTGTGTTTGCTTTTTTTTGTGTGTGTGTGTGTGTATGTTAAACACATTCTATTACATATTATTCTATGATATTAATCTGTTATGTTGTGTTCCTTACTATAGACATGAATACATATTTGGTTATGAAAATACACCTTGTAAATGATTTTTCCCGGCGTCATTTAAAATGCCCGGGCCCTGAAGCGGTGCTGTGGGCTATAACCAGCTCCTCTCTCCTCAAATTGGAGAAGAGCCATTCAGACTGGAGAGGAGCTCAGAGGGACTGTGTTCTGACAGAGAGTTGGACTTGAAGTGCAGCTCACAGTTGGGAAAGTCTCTGATTACCGTTCGCATTACTGGGGAGGTTTCGTGATAACCATTTTAATCTTTTGCCAGGGAATGACAGGATCAGTCCAGGATACGATCATGCGATCACATACAGACACACGCAAATTACAGCTACAAATTATGATTGGTCCCTTGATGAAGCGTTGTGTAAAATATGTTACAATACAGTGCAATACAGTACTCATGTTTGCTGCTAGTATTGAACATTGTGCTTATCTTGCCTAATGGCTGTTAAAATGCGTTTAATAGAATGTAGTTAACGCATTTAGAACAGTAAGATTTTTTTTTTATGTTTTTAAAAGAAGTTTCTTCTGTTTACCAAATCTTCGTTTATTTGATCCAAACTAAAGCAAAAACAGTAATATTATGAAATATTTTTACAATTCAAAATAACTGTTTTCTATGTGAATATATGTTAAAAATGTCATTTATTTCTGTGATCAAAGCTGAATTTTCAGCATCATTACTCCAGTCTTCAGTGTCACATGATCTTCAGAAATCATTCTAATATGCTGATTTGCTGCTCAAGAAATATTTCTGATTATTATCAATGTTGAAAACAGTTGTGCTGCTTCATATTTTTGTGGAAACTGTGGTACATTTATTTTCTCAAGAATGTTTAATCAATCAAAAACAGCATTTATTTGAAAAAAAAAATTCTAAATGCTTTTGATCAATTTAATGCATCCTTGCTAAATAAAAGTATTAATTTATTTAAAAACAAACAAAATGTCTCACGAAAATCTCATTTGTATTTTAAAGGTTATATAGATTAAATAAATTGCAAATATATCAAATGTAAAATAATAATAATAATAATAATAATAAATGAAAATAAAAATAGTTTCTCAAAGATACTAAAATAACAAGTTTTTTTTTTCATTTAATACACATATATTAAATGTTAAATGAGCGTGTTATTTTAGTATCTTATACATACCATGAAAGTTATATATATATATATTGAATTCAGTTTTATTTTTGTATTTTACATTTTCATTTTCATTTTAGTTAAAGTTTTAGTAATTGTGTTGAAATAAAATAAGTTTAAGGTTTTTTACATTTTTATTAATTTTTTTATTTTATTTCAAATAATGTTTTTTTTTTTTTTATGGTTTTAGTTTAACCATGCATGACTTTATTTTGTACGCAAACGAATGCTTATTTAAGGAAAAACTAACTAAGAAAGACGTTTTTTTTTTTCTAAAAAAGAAAGAAAGAAAGAAAGAAAGAAAGATCACTTTATATTTTAGTTATTTATTAGAACTCATGAAAAAGTACCCTGCTTAACCCCATTTTATTATCTGAGGTACCTTGAACTACCTTGTAAACATCATGGTTTATGAATATTGTGATCATCCTATACTCGAGAGGACTTAAGCAACTCTAGACTGTAGAAAATAGAAAGTCATTGAAATCCCCCTTAAACTCTGAGTAAAGTCTTGAGTCTGTGTAACATGTGAGATTGATATTTGTCATCTGAATTGGAGTCTGGATGTCTTGGGTCCAGAGGAGTGTCTTGGTAAACAGCTCTTAATGGCTGTTTGCCTTCACCTCCCTCTCATGCAGGTTAAGCTCACACAAACAGCTAGCTTTCGTCATAGGGAGCTGTGGCTCACCTTTGTGTCCACTTCACAGCTAGTGAGCGTTAGCCATTTAATGGAACATCACGATCTGTTTTCCAATGTTGAAAATAGCTATAAAATGCATTTTGAATAGAAAGACAACAGCAGCGGTCGTGCAGAGGATCATATACTGGCCTGAGTTGGGCTGTTGTGCAATGCTGTGTTGTTAAAAACACATTAAATGTGCCTCTGAAAAATAAATCAGAGGGGTTTTGGATCTGTGAATGCTTGAGTAAAGGTTTTGGCCAATGATAACCTGTCCATCTTCCAGAGCATTTTTGTTTTAGCGCGTAACGCTGCTTTCCAAGCGTTTGTGGCTTTTAATTTCAGCAGGAAAGTAGTTGTGTTCTTGCAGGAAGGGTTTAATCAACGTGTTTGCGGTTCAGGCTGTTGAAACACTCTCTCACTCAAATGCTAATGCTAATGAGAGACATTTAGCAGCAAATGTTTTTTCCAATTTTACCCTCAGACCATGATGAAACCCGTTTGTTTTCAGCCAGGCTTCTCTATAACTAAGCACATGGCGTGTTTGTCCTGGTTTATTAAGTGCATAAAGACGTGAGACAAGGACACTCTTGGTGTAAAAAAGAGGATTTTCTTTTCACATATTACCTAGAATATGCAGAAATTGCATATATTTTAGTGTAATATGACAAGTGACTTTTTAAATAAATCCCATTATTTATTCATTCTTTCTTTCTTTCTTTCTTTCTTTCTT
>NW_015664702.1:698709-712025 GCF_001515625.1 Sinocyclocheilus rhinocerous
TGGTTTTAGTTTAACCATGCATGACTTTATTTTGTACGCAAACGAATGCTTATTTAAGGAAAAACTAACTAAGAAAGACGTTTTTTTTTTTCTAAAAAAGAAAGAAAGAAAGAAAGAAAGAAAGATCACTTTATATTTTAGTTATTTATTAGAACTCATGAAAAAGTACCCTGCTTAACCCCATTTTATTACCTTGTAAACATCATGGTTTATGAATATTGTGATCATCCTATACTCGAGAGGACTTAAGCAACTCTAGACTGTAGAAAATAGAAAGTCATTGAAATCCCCCTTAAACTCTGAGTAAAGTCTTGAGTCTGTGTAACATGTGAGATTGATATTTGTCATCTGAATTGGAGTCTGGATGTCTTGGGTCCAGAGGAGTGTCTTGGTAAACAGCTCTTAATGGCTGTTTGCCTTCACCTCCCTCTCATGCAGGTTAAGCTCACACAAACAGCTAGCTTTCGTCATAGGGAGCTGTGGCTCACCTTTGTGTCCACTTCACAGCTAGTGAGCGTTAGCCATTTAATGGAACATCACGATCTGTTTTCCAATGTTGAAAATAGCTATAAAATGCATTTTGAATAGAAAGACAACAGCAGCGGTCGTGCAGAGGATCATATACTGGCCTGAGTTGGCCTGTTGTGCAATGCTGTGTTGTTAAAAACACATTAAATGTGCCTCTGAAAAATAAATCAGAGGGGTTTTGGATCTGTGAATGCTTGAGTAAAGGTTTTGGCCAATGATAACCTGTCCATCTTCCAGAGCATTTTTGTTTTAGCGCGTAACGCTGCTTTCCAAGCGTTTGTGGCTTTTAATTTCAGCAGGAAAGTAGTTGTGTTCTTGCAGGAAGGGTTTAATCAGCGTGTTTGCGGTTCAGGCTGTTGAAACACTCTCTCACTCAAATGCTAATGCTAATGAGAGACATTTAGCAGCAAATGTTCTTTCCAATTTTACCCTCAGACCATGATGAAACCCGTTTGTTTTCAGCCAGGCTTCTCTATAACTAAGCACATGGCGTGTTTGTCCTGGTTTATTAAGTGCATAAAGACGTGAGACAAGGACACTCTTGGTGTAAAAAAGAGGATTTTCTTTTCACATATTACCTAGAATATGCAGAAATTGCATATATTTTAGTGTAATATGACAAGTGACTTTTTAAATAAATCCCATTATTTATTCATTCTTTCTTTCTTTCTTTCTTTCTTTCTTATGTAACATTAGATTGATTTAGTATTAATTTATGTACTTCATAAAAAGTAATTTTTAAGCACATTTTGTCTGGGGAAAAACATATTTATTTAAGGACATTTAAAATAAATATTACACCTTACACTTTATTCTGTTTTGTTTTGTTTTGTTTTGTTTTGTTTTACCCAACATAGGGCAATACATACATACATAGATACACGAGAGTGAACTGAGTAATACTGAGTGTTTTCTAAAAGCAACAACAACAAAATAAATTTTTTCTTTTTCCGAGTATCAAATTGCCTTTTTATATTGTTTTTTTTCCCCTCTACTATACTAATGCATGTAGAGCCTTTATTTAATTTACATATATACTTTCATATGTATTTTCATTGCTGTTATAGTCATGGTCACATGCACACCTTGTACATACTAAACAAAAGCTATATAAACAGATGAAAGATGTTTCTTTGCTGTTGTTTTGTTCAAGCGCAGCATGAGAAGTGTATTAACATCTTTGTGTTTTGTTTTATTTCCAGTAGCAAGTCAGGATGAGCTGTAGTCTCCCAATACATTTACATCCTATTAGCTCAGATTGAACTCCCGTTGCTCCGAAGAGCTTTAGAGAAAGAGATGCAGCGATCCCATCATTAAAATGTAGCACTTTATCCACAGCTGGCCAAGCATGAAGAGCTGTGTGGTGATTACCGCCCGGGCCGCTATCAAATTCTCCACTGACTTGTGAGACCAACTGTCCAATTAAGACCGGTGTGAATATTCTGCAGTGAGATTTAATTTTCGAGGTCCATCAACTCACAAGCCAAGTAAAGCCGTCATCTGAACTCAGAAAATTGGGTCTGATTAGTCAGTAACTGCTTAAGTCCAAAGTTCTGGCAAATTTGAGCGCCTTAATGCCTATCCGGATGCTTTTAAATAGCATTAATTTAGTTAATGGTCTCAGGCTTATGCACCAAACATTTATTGTTGGTAATATCTCTTGTTCTTGGTGAATAATACCAGAGTTTTGAAGACTGATTCATTTCAGCAAATTGATCCATTTGGACTGTCCGTTTCAATCATATGATTCATTTGATTCAATATTCAGTTGCATTCCTGGAATTCCTGTCAGGGTTACTATAGTAAAAAAAAAATAATAATAATAATAATAATAATAATTTATTATTGTAACATTAATGGAAAATAATTAAATAAAATTAATATTTTATAGCTAGATGCCAATGCAACATTTCTCATTAAAACACACACACACACACACACAAACAAAATAACAAATTTAATAATATATATTATTTATATATACAGGTGCATCTCAATAAATTAGAATGTCGTGGAAAAGTTCATTTATTTCAGTAATTCAACTCAAATTGTGAAACTCGTGTATTAAATAAATTCAGTGCACACAGACTGAAGTAGTTTAAGTCTTTGGTTCTTTTATTATAATTATCATATTTTTAGCAATAACTTGGAGTGCTATTTGATTTATTTGAAAAGAAAAGTTTGCCTAATTACTTAATAGTAGCTTGTACCTTCTGCTGATCTTTACACTTTTTATGTTGTTGACCTCTTTAAACTTCACAGTGAAGATGAGATGCAGATCTCTCATTTATATATTTTTATTAATGTTTATTGCCAATACAAGTGGCCATTAACATTAATAAGCATATGCTCTGTCGCTGTGGCCCGTGTCTGTTTGTCGTCAGGAGTCATAGTTAAATCCATTAGGCTCCAGCCGTTCAGCCGTTAATGTATATGACAGTTTCAGTTTCAGCAAACTATATTGTAATTATATGTTCATCCATGGAATCTGCAAAGAAAAAACACAATGCTTTGAGAGTTGCATGCATCAGCAACAACAAGTCGTTTTCCCCAACAGAGATTCAAGGTACAATGTTTTACAGCGTATGTGGAGCCTCTGAAAGCATGCGTGCTATTTGTATACTGAAGACGCGAGTAAACAGACAGTCATCATGGGAGAAAAGGAGATGTTTACTTCACAGTTTGTAATATTTACCAGCTCTGTAGAGACACACACTGTAGTTTTGTATTCCTGCTCTGTTTAGCAGTACCTGTGAGTAAATGTGACTGAGGGTTCACAGTATTTGATGATCCTCTCTGTAATTATTTCATGATGAAGTCTAAATTGTCCTTGGCCAATGAAGACAGCTCCATCGTTTTAAGAGACTAATTATTCCTGCCGGATCCAGCAGCCTCCCACACGCTCCTTTATATGCAGACTGACAATAAACAGCAAACCCACGTTCAGCACCCCATGTAATCCTCAGAGAGAAGACGCCTGGAGACGCTGAGATCTCGTCTCACATTAGACACCTGCTGAAGGCCCGTAGACTACAGCACTGCAGACGCCAGAGAAATGGACTGAGAAGGTGAACATCACCAAACCTGCCAAGAACATTTCGGGTTCAACAACCTGCTATTCTGTAAAATGCAATATTATAATATTATAAGTTTCCCTGTGGTTTTCTGCTGCTATGGTTTAAAATAAATAAATAAATGAATGAATAAATAAATAAATAAATATTAGCATTGCAATTTTACTGTTATATAAAACAACAACAACAATAATAATAATAATAATAATAATAATAATAATAATAATAATAATAATAGTTAGATGTGTTCCCCCAATTTGTTCTGCCTGTTTTTTGTTTGTTTTTTTAAATGAAGAAATGCACATACAGTTTCAGGGCCGGTAAAATATTTATGGCCAGTATATATTTTGTTTTGTATGTAGGGCAACAAAGTCAAACAAACAAACAAGCAAACAAACAAACAAATAAATAAATAAATAGGATTATATTTCACTAATTATAACAAAATAAATTAAAGGAATTATATTTTATATAAAATATTATATAAATATAATTTTGTTTTGTGACATGAGAACTTTTCCCCAGTTCTCATTACCATCATGTGAAGAAACATCTAATTTAATACAATATTGCAGGAGAAAAAAATATTAATATTTACCAGTAATATTAAATACAAGCAAGATGTTTTATTTCCAAGAATATTTCCAAGATTTATTTATTTATTTTCTTCATCCAATAAGGCGCATATTTTGCCAGATGTCTGGAGCTGCTGCAGCTCTACATATCTCTTTGAATTGTGTCTGTTGATCTGGCATTAATTTACTTTTTGTTCAGCCTAGATATTTGTTGTGAATAGAACATCCTTGTTTGGTTTGTTTTGCTTTATCATTTTATGATTTTATCTATTCACTTTTGGAGTGAATATGCCTTAATATAGTCATGACAATACTGTCACAGTGCAAAAAAAATAAAAAATTCTTAAACTCGAAAAAGTTTTTTTTTTCTTGATGCAAAATCGAATTGTTTTTTCCATTTATTTTTGGGGTGAATTGTAGCAGGAAATGCTTTTGTGGGCTACCATTAAGGACAGGATGTTTATTTTATAAAGACAGGACAGTTTATTTTAACTGCCAATTATTTTCTTAAAAATGTATCCTGACCTAGACATGGGAAAGCTCTCTGAATTAAATTAAGCGCTAGACTTTAGCAGAAATTTCTGAATGTCTGAACATTTTAGTATCTGAAGTTGGAGTCTGTTTCAAACTCCGAACTTCTAAATCATCTCTCTGTCGTGTTTTAACGCCTTCGTACATTCCTTCCAGGGACTGTTTACATATCCGTCAGGTCTGATTTAAAGGAGCTCCGCTAGCGTGGATCTGAGGTGTGTTTCCACTCAAAACAAGCACACCAGAACAGAATCTCTGTGTCAGGATCCGTGCTTCTCATAAAGACGCTTTTACACCTCGTGTTCACTGCAGCGGGCGTCCGATCGCCCGGGCCGCTCGTGGTGCCGTTTTCTTAGAAAAGCTGCAGTCAAGCCAGGATCCGTGCTTCTCATAAAGACGCTTTACACCTCGTGTTCACTGCAGCGGGCGTCCGATCGCCCGGGCCGCTCGTGGTGCCGTTTTCTTAGAAAAGCTGCAGTCAAGCCTTATTTGCAAAGTGTATACAACCCCTGCATTTAGTCGGAGAGTGTTTGACATATCAAAAGACTGCACTGATCTGCCATTAAGAGCACCGACTGTGTCATTTTGCGATGGCTGGATTTTGTCAACACTCCCAACAACGGTTTTGAGCACTTTGACGTCACGTCTTGGGCGTCTGAATGCGATGAATGGAGCAGCTGTGCTTCTTCGCTTCTGCGTTCAGTTAGGAAGCAATTACTTCAATTACACAGCCGCAGCTTTTCGGATGATGTTTGGCTGGTGTTACGTTTGTTGAATAAAATCCACTGCAGTCTGTCCAAATCAAGAAATTAAATCATCTTAGGCCCAGTTTGGGAATCTTACAGTTACTTTCAAGTAGGTCAAATTGTCGACGGATAATTTCCGGGAAGCAGTCTGTCAAGGCTCATCTGGCACAGACAAAATTCGTATTTTTTGTGATATGCGTGTTCATAATAAAGTGGGACATGATGACAGTACTTGTCGTGCTTTGTTGATGTAACATCTGATGCAAACAAAAATACTCAATTGGTGTTATGTTGAGTATCATATTTGATACATCAGGCTTTTATGGTTAAATTATTATTTCTGAGAACTTTTTAACTACAGACAGACATTATGGTGTAATACAAATATGTTGAGCTTCCCTTATTCTGTCCCTTATTTTCTCAAAAAGAATCACAATTGCACCTTATTTTCCATTTCTGATGTAAATTGGCAACACTAATGATAATGTAATTATCTTTTGACTCCCCCGACAGAGGCACCTTGCTAAAAAAACGTCAGTTAGATATGCGAGCAAAAATACAATGACTTACAAGGCTGTAGAGAACAGTGCACTATTGCAGACGTATACACTGAGGTTTTAATTACATTATTTTAATAGGCCTATAGTCAGTCGTGAACTAAAGTGGGCCGGTCTAAGACATGAAACTCCAGGGCTGAAAATGAGTCCCACTCCGGCCCTGTTATATACTATGATATAGTGAGAATATGGAGGGGAAAACAACAACTTAGTAAGGCCCAAAATGAGAAGAAGAAAAAAGTGCATAAACCATGACCTGAAGGTGAACATTTTAGGTTTGTTACTTGCTAAAAAAGTCTAAACTATCATTTAGATAACAGAAGGCATGTAGTACAATGAGTGCAACAGGAAAACTTTGATCATTTAGAGACCTTTAAATTGTGTCAAACACAATATTCATTGTAGGATTAAACCAGCCTAATCTGTTAGTAGTTTTAACCAAATTAAAGGGGTACTTACTGTGTAAAATCCTCCCCATCTTGTCAATGTGACTCATACATCAGAAGTGTATTGCTTTTCTGTCAATTTATTGATATATTGTTTGGAAGTCGTAAACATGGCCATTTAAGAATTTGACTTTCACCTCCCAGTTATGTGTATCAAAAATATGCAAAAATATGTATACGGCCAAAAAGTAATTCCGATAGCTTGTAGCTCAGTGATGTCTTTTTGCCAGTATAGCATAAAATGCATATAAATATATCAGTTATCACTCTATATCGCTAATAAGTAAGATGGTATTTGAATGCTTAGTTTACAATCAAAGCTCTGTAGTTTAAAGACATATAATGCAATGCAATACAATGATGATTGATAGATGAAGAAATAAACATTTGTATGTATAATCAAGTAAACCTAAGCTGCTTTAGTCCAGTAAGTGTTCATCTTGAAATATTACTAATAATAATAGTTATTATTATGTTTGCTGTATAAAAAAAAACAGATTTCACAGCAAACAAATACATGTGTATCACAATCTGAAACATTTTAGTTTTGTTTTTTTTTACTTGCTAAAAAGTCTAAACTGTAAATCAGATGACAGAAGAATGTAGTAGATTTTGTACAACAGGTTTTCCACACTGCAAAAAATATTTTCTTCCTTAGTATTTATGTCTTGTTTTCTAGTATAAATATCTAAAAATTCTTGAATCAGGATGCATTTACTTGACAAGTAAAACGACTTAAGATATTAAAATATTACTCAAATTTTGTTAGTTTTTGCTTAAAACAAGCAAAAATATCTGCCAGTGGGGTAAGAAAAATTATCTTAATGCAAAGGCTGAACAAGATTATTTTTCTTACCCCATTGGCAGATATTTTTATTTGCTTTAAGCAAAAACTAACAAAATGTGGATTTTTTTTTTTCAGAAAACAAGACATCTTAAGTCATTTTACTTGTCAAGTAAATGCATCTTAATTCCAGAATTTGTAAATATTTATACAAGAAAACAAGACAACAATACTGAGAAAGAAAATCATTTTTTTGCAGTGCACCAAAGTTTTGATCATTTTTATCATATAGAGGCCTTAGAAATTCATTTTTTCAAATAATACACTTTATTCAGTGCATTAATAAAATTCAATAAAAAAAATGACTTGATCGGTATTTTGTATCTTGTTTTCCAGTACAAATATTTAAACATTCTTAAATCAAGATACATTTACTTGATAAGTGTTTTGTGAAACTTGTGAAAAATATATCAAAATGAAGTGAGTTTTTGCTTAAAACAAGAAAAAAATCTGCCAATGTGGCAAGAAAAAATAATGGTTTTTTTCCCTTTGAAGTTTGTTTTCTAACCCCATTGGCAGATGGTTTTTGTTGTTGTTGTTGTTGTTTTTTCTTGTTTTAAGCTTGATGCATTTTTCAGAAAACAAGACTTTGTATCTTTTTTTATTTTTTTTGTAATCAGTTTTTTTTTTTTTTTTGTAATTTTACTTCTCATGTAAAAGTAGCTTGGTTTAAGAATGTTGAGATATTTGTACTGGAAAACAAGACAAAAATCCTGAGGAAGTAAATCATGTTTTGCAGTGCAGAGTTAAACCAGTCTATCATTTAGTAGTTTTAACCAAATTAAAGGGTTACTTTCTATGTAAAATCCTCTCTGTTGAACTGCCAATTTATTGAAATAGTTTGTTTGGAAGCCATAAGCTGGTCATTTAAGAATTCGATTTTCGCTTATTTGTGTCAACAGAACAGCTTGATCTTCCCAAACGAGACACTTTGTAGAAATGCTGATGGACCTTTGAGCACCGGTTCAGCCGATGTTTCCCAGCAAATGAAAGCCATCAATTCTGAGTCTGTGCCGGCGACCCATCGTTCCCGCGCTACAGTTCATGCCGAGAGGTTCGCCCCGTCTACTTAACACTTCCTGTCCGTCAAATCCCTTGATAGAGCCCTAGCCTCCCTCGACCTCCATCTCTTATCCTTATTTTTTATCTTTACCCTGAACATTTTATTTTCGCCAGAAGGGAAAAAAACTTAACCTTGATGGTGGTGGACTGCAGGTTTTTCCGTCTGTAGATAAAGAATTCCCTTTGCTGTTGCTCTTCGCTTTTAACGATTATAAAATGTGATATTAATGGCAGGTTAATGGTGCAGGATGTTTCAGCGTTTGGCAAATTAAATTAATAATATTTACTAGGCCATTAAGGACAAAAAAAAAAAAAAAGGATGAGAGGCATTACAACAGCAAAATCCTTTTCCACAGGAAGCATTTTATGTTATCAAATGAATACAACATGTTTTATTTTATAATTGGCATAAAATAGTTAACCAAGAACTCTTTTTTTGTTATTTACACCCAAATATTTTTCAGTCAGCTCGTGTGTATTGAAAAAGTACCCGGCTCGTTAAGATTTTTAATGTTTCATAAAGAAATGCTCCCTAAGGCTGCATTTATTTGATCAAAAATACAGTAAAAAATTATGAAATATTATTACTATTGAAAAGAGCTGTTTTCTGTTTTTATATATGTTAAAATGTAATTTATTCCTGTGATCAAAGCTGAATTTTCAGCATCATTACTCCAGTCTTCAGTGTCACATGATCTTCAGAAATCATTCTAATATACTGATATGCTGCTCACGGATGTTATTTACACCCAAATATTTTTCAGTCAGCTCGTGTATATTGAAAAAGTACCCGGCTCGTTAAGATTGTTAATGTTTCATAAAGAAGTCTCTTCTGCTCCCTAAGGCTGCATTTATTTGATCAAAAATACAGTAAAAAATTATGAAATATTATTACTATTGAAAAGAGCTGTTTTCTGTTTTTATATATGTTAAAATGTAATTTATTGCTGTGATCAAAGCTGAATTTTCAGCATCATTACTCCAGTCTTCAGTGTCACATGATCTTCAGAAATCATTCTAATATACTGATATGCTGCTCACGGAAAAAAAATTAAAATAAAAATCTTGCTGTCAATGTTAAAGATGCTTTGTTTGTGGAAAATGTGGCACATCTTATTTCAGGATTCTGTTCAGATGAATAAAATTTCAAGATGACTCATTTGTAAATTATAAATCATTTTAACAGTCTTTATTGTCACTATTGATCAATTGAATGTGTCCTTTGTCAGGGTTATTACTATCAGGATCATTACATCTAAACTACTGTAAAACTTAAGAAATTGTTTTTGTAAATAAGATGACTAAAACTGAAATAAATTAATTTAAATATTGATATAAATAAAACTGAAATTAATATAAAAAGAGAAAAGCACATAACAAAATTACAAAAAAATTTAAATATAAAAATAAATTATAATTCAAAATAATCCTAAAATAATATTTTGTTGCCAAAGGCAAACTACCAAAAATTGTGCATTTGCAACATTTTTAATAGGCAGCTTTATCTGCATGTGCATGCATACAAAATGTTCAAAAATCCTTGCAAATACAAAAATTTGGGTAGTTTGCTTTTTGCAACTAAATACTATTGAGTATATCTAGATCCCTTGATATAGCTTGATATTTGAGAAGAAAATGTAGTTTCTCACGATATGTCCATCTTCGGCCATCAAACCGTAAATCTAGAGTCGAGAGTAAAGCGGAGCAGCACCTGCATGTAATCGCCACAGCAGCCTCAGACTCCACCGTCCCCGGCGAGGCCTCGGCTCTGACCTCCAGCGAGCTCCTGATGGAAATCTAACCAAGCATCACGGCCAATCTGAGTCCTGTGAGTAAACAAACAGAAGTGCTCTTCAAAGGCTGAGGTCCAAACAGAGAGCGCTGTGCAGGCGCTGCGGGTCCATTCACACAGATGAAGAGACCCCTGATTAAACTGCCAGACCACACTTCAAGCCTTAAAGGACACACTCAGAGAGGAAGCACTTTTAGTAAGTGCCATATACATGTAGCTCTGTCATTCTGCCTTTGAATTTGAATCAGTTTGGGGTGAACTAATGCACAAAAGTAATTAATACTGATCGTAGTGCTCTTATATTCAGCGCGCTCACACTCTGTAGCTTAAGGGGATGTTGGAAAAAGGAAAGAAGAAAGTCTTTAGAGTATATGGAATTGTGTTTTTTAATTACCGACAGGATACAGGACGTGAAATTTGGGCCTATGGATTGTAATTGTATGCCACTTCTCAGTTTACATACTTTACGTACTTCTGATAGAGCAAGACAGTCTGCCAGTATTTACTGTAAATACTGTCCATTAATGGGCACCAACTCCTTAGTCACGTAAAGTTCTTGGTTTATTTATTTATTCATACATACTAGAGGTGTGTTGTTGTTGTTTTTTTTGGGCTTGACAGGGCTGGCTTCCATAATCACCCTTATTTTTATTTTATTTTAAAATAGATAACATTTAGAACATTTCGTTATTTTATAAATTTTTTATTTTATTTTACTATTTTATTTTATTGTTTTGTTTTATAATTTTAGCATATAGTTAAATTCAACATTTTTTTATTCATTATTTTGTTGAAGTCTTTTTTTTTTTTTTTCATTTTATCATATAGTTATATTCATTGCCTACAGTCTGGAAGCATTTTTTTTTCATCTCAGAGTAAAGAACAAACAGTTAATTGTCATGTAGGCTAAAAAAAAAAGTTTAATGGGACTGAATTTGAATTTAACGTGATTACAATTTAATAAAAACGTTAGAAATTGATAATTATATAACGTTTCCATTCCACTGTTATTCAAACAGTGACTAATATAGAAAGTAACATTATCACTAACATTGATCTATTGCTAGTTTAAGCACTCTCAAAAAAACAAAACTATGGTTATAATCACTGAAGCTGTATACACTGTTAAATGAATCTCTTACTTGCATTATACGTACATCTGCGCTTTATTGTTTATGATGAGAGAATTCGCAAGAGTCCGGAATTCAGTCAACGAACGCGCGCGCACTCAACAAAACTAATGAGTTTGAACGATGACTCATCTGAACGCCTCTGATTGGCCATTGCATTCCTAAGCTCAACAGATATGTGTGTGATTGGTTCAAATGCGCAACACTGTGAAAACGCCTAAAATGAAATAGGGTGCAATATGAGCAGATCTTAATTTAATGCTACAATCGACACTGTCTATTCATATTCACTTTGTTAGCAACAGACGTAATAGATTTAATTTGTTTGTGCAGGGGCATTTTTGTCCAATTTAGTGGCATTTTTGCCCCAAGTCCCCGTGGCCAGCCTTACACACGCTCCACCTATGTCTGTTCTTACTAGGATAAAGGCATGCACAAATGTATACATGTACACATTTGTATTACAGTAGAAGGATACTTTGAGTGAAAATCACAATGCAAAATATAATAATGGTCCCAAAAATAGGCATCATGTTTTCCATGGCATTACAGATTTGTGCTGATGTGAAAAATCGACCATTCAGATTGGAGCGAATCTTAGTTTACATCCATTTTCACTTGGCATTACAGACATCTGAGAGCGTAACGCGTCCATCACATTACAGGATCGAGTTTCCCCTGAAGCAGCGTTTGCATTTTCACCTCATTCAACATGGCAGCTCAATGCTTTCTCTCCAGCGAGTCACTGACGTTCAACTGACCTACATTATAGTGCAGTATGCCAATAAAACCCTCCAAGTTTTAATTGCCCGTGCCATTACCGTACCGTTGCATTGGGTTTCTGTGCCCCGTAGTGGCTCGTTCGCCACGAGCCAACCCACAATGCACCTCTAATTGACAATCAAGTCTTAAATCAGACTTTTGTGAGCACTTCTCGCCCTCTTTTGTTCGTAAATGAAACACATATCCATCACGTCCTTCTTCCGGGGGCATTTATGAGTTCATCCGAAGGCTAGGACCTAATGAAAAGATCAAATACTTTTTCTCTGGCCTTTGCTTGTGCCGATCAATGCCATCATCCAGTTTGCTGTAATAGGTTCCATGTGAGCACAAATTAATAACACAGAGGTTTAATGACAGGACTGTGAGATTGGCCAATCGTCTGTCTTCACCATCGATTTGTGTCAAGAGTAATTTGGCCGACGGGAGGAAAGATAGTCACATGCACCATCCCGTCTTCGTCCTCTTAATATCACCTGAAAAAAATCCGTCCCTTCGTTGTCGACAGAAATAGAGCGCGATAATGAAAACTAGAGCCCTTTTTATGAAGCAAAGAGGAAGCGGAGGCTGATAATGATTAATGTAGGTTAGTACATTTCGGCCAGGACTTTTTCCAAGTGCATAAAATGAACTTTGCAATGCGATATCCGTTCTCACTCAACTGCCTCCATAATTAACAATTCAGCATGAGCTGCTATATATGGCGCTCATTAATAAATTATCATACACTGTGAAAAGGAATACTTCAGGCTAGGTTTGATTTTATTTCTTCGCTGAGCCCCGGTATATGTAATATTATCATATTGATATGAAGGAGAGCCGTTATGATTGTACGGCAGGGATCAGTAGCATCTGGTCTTCAGAAATGAGGAGCCAATGTCACATTTCTAGGTTTGACATGCTCACATTTTTAATCCAGTGTGAATTGCATTTTGCATTTCTATTTGATGTTTACACAGCTTCTGGGTTAATGAAGCATGAAACCAATACTATAATATTTCTTATGTTTATATGAATCTTATGTTTTAACCTGATGCAGTAATATAGTAATTATTGCTGGGCAACGATTAATCGTGATTAATCGCATCCGAAATAAAAGTTTTTGTTTACATAATATATGTGTGTGTACTGTGTATATTTATTATGTATATTTAAAGACACACACATTCATGTATATATTTAAGAAAAATATGTTATGATTATATATTAAATATATTTATATATAATATAAATTATATGAATATAAATATA